>NW_027510709.1:0-31441 GCF_048772815.1 Callospermophilus lateralis
GTGAATGACACATTCAATGAAAGGCGTTGTTAGGCTGCCAAAACACTAGATTCTCCTGAAATCTCAACATAAATTTTTGCTTCCGACCTTCATGATACTTTCAAGTAATGAGCAGTACACCAATCAAACTTGGATGCCCACGTTTCGTTCTCCTAGGTTGAAGCATTCGTTTGCAGTAACAGTTTGAATTATTAGGTTTCACTCTGTTTTCTCCTATATTGACAGATGCAGTTCGAACTATATCAAACACGGTTTGTGCTAGCTTCTTGAAACTTGACACAATACATTAGTTCTACGTTCTATCTCTAAGGTTTGTTTCCTCTTGATGTAGCCTAAAGCAGGGACTGGCGAATAACACTTATAATGAAAGGAGTTGCCAAACTTCCAAAACACTAGAGTCTCCTGAAATCTCAACATATATTTTTTCATCCAATCTTCATGATACTTTCAAGTAAAGATCAGTACACCAACCCCACTTGAATGCTCAAGTTTCGTTCTTTTACGTTGAAGCATTCGTTTGCAGTAACAGTTTGAATTTTTAAGTTTCACTCTGTTTTCTCCTATATTGACAGTTGCAGTTAGAACTCTAAATCAAACAAGGTTTGTGCTAGCTTCTTGAAACTTGACACAATACAGTAGTTCTACGTTCTATCTCTAAGGTTTGTTTCCTCTTGATGTAGCCTTAAGCAGATCCTGGTGAATGACACATTCAATGAAAGGCGTTGTTAGGCGGCCAAAACACTAGAGTCTCCTGAAATATCAACATAAATTTTTGCTTCCGACCTTCATGATACTTTCAAGTAATGAGCAGTACACCAATCAAACTTGAATGCCCATGTTTCGTTCTCCTAGGTTGAAGCATTCGTTTGCAGTAACAGTTTGAATTTTTAGGTTTCACTCTGTTTTCTACTATATTGACAGAAGCGTTCGAACTCTAAATCAAACCCGTTTTGTGCTAGCTTCTAGAAACTTGACACAATACATTAGTTTTACGTTCTGTCTCTAAGGTTTGTTTCCTCTTGATGTAGCTTAAAGCAGGGACTGGCGAATAACACTCATATTGAAGGGGTTCCTAAACTTCCAAAACACTAGAGTCTCCTGAAATCTCAACATATATTTTTTCATCCAATCTTCATGATACTTTCAAGTAATGATCAGTACACCAATCCCACTTGGATGCTCAAGTTTCGTTTTTTACGTTGAAGCATTCGTTTGCAGTAAGAGTTTGAAATTTTAGGTTTCACTCTTTTTCTCCTATATTGCCAGATGCAGTTAGAACTCTAAATCAAACACGGTTTGTGCTAGCTTCTTGAAACTTGACACAATACAGTAGTTCAACGTTCTATTTCTAAGGTTTGTTTCCTCTTGATGTAGCCTTAAGCAGGTACTGGTGAATGACACATTCAATGAAAGGCGTTGTTAGGCTGCCAAAACACTAGAGTCTCCTGAAATCTCAACATAAATTTTTGCTTCCGACCTTCATGATACTTTCAAGTAATGAGCAGTACACCAATAAAACTTGGATGCTCAAGTTTCCTTTTCCAAGGTTGAAGCATTCGTTTGCAGTAACAGTTTGAATTTTTAGGTTTCACTCTGTTTTCCCCTACAGTGACAGATGCAGTTCGAACTATATCAAACACGGTTTGTGCTAGCTTCTTGAAACTTGACACAATACATTAGTTCTACGTTCTATCTCTAAGGTTTGTTTCCTCTTGATGTAGCCTAAAGCAGGGACTGGCGAATAACACTTATAATGAAAGCTGTTGCCAAACTTCCAAAACACTAGAGTCTCCTGAAATCTCAACATATATTTTTTCATCCAATCTTCATGATACTTTCAAGTAATGATCAGTACACCAATCCCACTTGGATGCTCAAGTTTCGTTCTTTTACGTTGAAGCATTCGTTTGCAATAACAGTTTGATGTTTTAGGTTTCACTCTGTTTTCTCCTATATTGACAAATGCAGTTAGAACTCTAAATCAAACACGGTTTGTGCTAGCTTCTTGAAACTTGACACAATACAGTAGATCTACCTTCTATCTCTAAGGATTGTTTCCTCTTGATGTAGCCTTAAGCAGATACTGGTGAATGACACATTCAATGAACGGCGTTGTTAGGCGGCCAAAACACTAGAGTCTCCTGAAATCTCAACATAAATTTTTGCTTCCGACCTTCATGATACTTTCAAGTAATGAGCAGTACACCAATCAAACTTGGATGCCCAAGTTTCGTTCTCGTAGGTTGAAGCATTCGTTTGCAGTAACAGTTTGAATTTTTAGGTTTCACTCTGTTTTCTTCTATATTGACAGATGCAGTTTGAACTATATCAAACACGGTTTGTGCTAGCTTCTTGAAACATGACACAATACATTAGTTCTACGTTCTATCTCTAAGGTTTGTTTCCTCTTGATGTAGCCTAAAGCAGGGACTGGCGAATAACGCTCATATTGAAGGGGTTGCCAAACTTCCAAAACACTAGAGTCTCCTGAAATCTCAACATATATTTTTTCATCCAATCTTCATGATACTTTCAAGTAATGATCAGTACACCAATCCCACTTGGATGCTCAAGTTTCGTTCTTTTACGTTGAAGCATTCGTTTGCAGTAACAGTTTGAAGTTTTAGGTTTCACTCTGTTTTCTCCTATATTGACAGATGCAGTTAGAACTCTAAATCAAACACGGTTTGTACTAGCTTCTTGAAACTTGACACAATACAGTAGTTCTAGGTTCTATCTCTAAGGTTTGTTTCCTCTTGATGTAGCCTTAAGCAGATACTGGTGAATGACACATTCAATGAACGGCGTTGTTAGGCGGCGAAAACACTAGAGTCTCCTGAAATCTCAACATAAATTTTTGCTTCCGACCTTCATGATACTTTCAAGTAATGAGTAGTACACCAATCAAACTTGGATGCCCAAGTTTCGTTCTCAAGGGATTGAAGCATTCGTTTGCAGTAACAGTTTGAATTTTTAGGTTTCACTCTGTTTTCTCCTATATTGACAGATGCAGTTCGAACTATATCAAACACGGTTTGTGCTAGCTTCTTGAAACTTGACACAATACTGTAGTTCTACGTTCTATCTCTAAGGTTTGTTTCCTCTTGATGTAGCCTAAAGCAGGGACTGGCGAATAACACTTATAATGAAAGGAGTTGCCAAACTTCCAAAACACTAGAGTCTCCTGAAATCTCAACATATATTTTTTCATCCAATCTTCATGATACTTTCAAGTAATGATCAGTACACCAATCCCACTTGGATGCTCAAGTTTCGTTCTTTTACGTTGAAGCATTCGTTTGCAGTAACAGTTTGAATTTTTAAGTTTCACTCTGTTTTCTCCTATATTGACAGTTGCATTTAGAACTCTAAATCAAACACGGTTTGTGCTAGCTTCTTGAAACTTGACACAATACAGTAGTTCTACGTTCTATCTCTAAGGTTTGTTTCCTCTTGATGTAGCCTTAAGCAGATACTGGTGAATGACACATTCAATAAAAGTCGTTGTTAGGCTGCCAAAACACAAGAGTCTCCTGAAATCTCAACATAAATTTTTGCTTCCGACCTTCATGATACTTTCAAGTAATGAGCAGTACACCAATCAAATTTGGATGCCCAAGTTCCGTTCTCCTAGGTTGAAGCATTCGTTTGCAGTAACAGTTTGAATTTTTAGGTTTCACTCTGTTTTCTACTGTAATGACAGATGCGTTCGAACTCTAAATCAAACACGGTTTGTGCTAGCTTCTTGAAACTTGACACAATACATTAGTTCTACGTTCTATCTCGAAGGTTTGTTTCCTCTTGATGTAGCCTAAAGCATTGACTGGCGAATAATACTCATATGGAAGGGGTTGCCAAACTTCCAAAACACTAGAGTCTCCTGAAATCTCAACATATATTTTTTCATCCAATCTTCATGATACCATCAAGTAATGATCAGTACAGCAATCCCACTTGGATGCTCAAGTTTCGTTCTTTTACGTTGAAGCATTCGTTTGCAGTAACAGTTTGAAGTTTTAGGTTTCACTCTGTTTTCTCCTATATTGACAGATGCTTTCGAACTTTAAATCAAACACGGTTTGTGCTAGCTTCTTGGAAATTGACACAATACATTAGTTCTACGTTCTGTCTCTAAGGTTTGTTTCCTTTTGATGTAGCCTAAAGCAGGGACTGGCGAATAACACTTATAATGAAATGAGTTGCCATTCTTCCAAAACACTAGAATCTCCTGAAATCTCAATATATATTTTTTCATCCAATCTTCATGATACTTTCAAGTAATGATCAGTACACCAATCCCACTTGGATGCTCAAGTTTCGTTCTTTTATGTTGAAGCATTCGTTTGCAGTAACAGTTTGAAGTTTTAGGTTTCACTCTGTTTTCTCCTATATTGACAGATGCAGTTAGAACTCTAAATCAAACACGGTTTGTTGTAGCTTCATGAAACTTGACACAATACAGTAGTTCTACGTTCTATCTCTAAGGTTTGTTTCCTCTTGATGTAGCCTTAAGCAGATACTGGTGAATGACACATTCAATGAACGGCGTTGTTAGGCGGCCAAAACAGTAGAGTCTCCTGAAATCTCAACATAAATTTTTGCTTCTGACCTTCATGATACTTTCAAGTAATGAGCAGTACACCAATCAAACTTGGATGCCCAAGTTTCGTTCTCCTAGGTTGAAACATTCGTTTGCAGTAACAGTTTGAATTTTTAGGTTTCACTCTGTTTTCTCCTATATTGACAGATGCAGTTCGAACTATATGAAACACGGTTTGTGCTAGCTTCTTGAAACTTGACAAAATACACTAGTTCTACGTTCTATCTCTAAGGTTTGTTTCCTGTTGATGTAGCCTAAAGCAGGGACTGGGAAATAACACTTATAATGAAAGGAGTTGACAAACTTCCAAAACACTAGAGTCTCCTGAAATCTCAACATATATTTTTTCATCCAATCTTCATGATACTTTCAAGTAATGATCAGTACACCAATCCCACTTGGATGCTCTAGTTTCATTCTTTTACGTAGAAGCATTGGTTTGCAGTAAGAGTTTGAAATTTTAGGTTTCACTCTGTTTTCTTCTATATTGACAGATGCAGTTAGAACTCTAAATCAAACGCGGATTGTGCTAGCTTCTTGAAACTTGACACAATACAGTAGTTCTACGTTCTATATCTAAGGTTTGTTTCCTCTTGATGTAGCCTTAAGCAGATCCTGGTGAACGACACATTCAATGAAAGGCGTTGTTAGGCGGCCAAAACACTAAAGTCTCCAGAATTCTCAACATAAATTTTTGCTTCCGACCTTCATGATACTTTCAAGTAATGAGCAGTACACCAATCAAACTTGGATGCCCAAGTTTCGTTCTCAAGGGGTTGAAGCATTCGTTTGCAGTAACAGTTTGAATTTTTAGGTTTCACTCTGTTTTCTCCTATATTGACAGATGCAGTTCGAACTATATCAAACACGGTTTGTGCTAGCTTCTTGAAACTTGACACAATACATTAGTTCTACGTTATATCTCTAAGGTTTGTTTCCTCTTGATGTAGCCTAAAGCACGGACTGGCGAATAACACTTATAATGAAAGGAGTTGCCAAACTTCCAAAACACTAGAGTCTCCTGAAATCTCAACATATATTTTTTCATCCAATCTTCATGATACTTTCAAGTAATGATCAGTACACCAATCCCACCTGGATGCTCAAGTTTCATTCTTTTACGTTGAAGCATTCGTTTGCAGTAACAGTTTGAATTTTTAGGTTTCACTCTGTTTTCTCCTATATTGACAGATGCAGTTAGAACTCTAAATCAAACACGGTTTGTGCTACCTTCTTGAAACTTGACACAATACAGTAGTTCTACGTTCTATCTCTAAGGTTTGTTTCCTCTTGATGTAGCCTTAAGCAGATACTGGTGAATGACACATTCAATGAACGGCGTTGTTAGGCGGCCAAAACACTAGAGTCTCCTGAAATCTCAACATAAATTTTTGCTTCCGACCTTCATGATACTTTCAAGTAATTAGCAGTACACCAATCAAACTTGGATGCCCAAGTTTCGTTCTCCTAGGTTGAAGCATTCGTTTGCAGTAACAGTTTGAATTTTTAGGTTTCACTCTGTTTTCTTCTATATTGACAGATGCAGTTCGAACTATATCAAACACGGTTTGTGCTAGCTTCTTGAAACTTGACACAATACATTAGTTCTACGTTCTATCTCTAAGGTTTGTTTCCTCTTGATGTAGCCTAAAGCAGGGACTGGCGAATAACACTTATAATGAAAGGAGTTGCCAAACTTCCAAAACACTAGAGTCTCCTGAAATCTCAACATATATTTTTTCATCCAATCTTCATGATACTTTCAAGTAATGATCAGTACACCAATCCCACTTGGATGCTCAAGTTTCGTTCTTTTACATTGAAGCATTCGTTTGCAGTAACAGTTTGAAATTTTAGGTTTCACTCTGTTTTCTCCTATATTGACATATGCAGTTAGAACTCTAAATCAAACACGGTTTGTGCTAGCTTCTTGAAACTTGACACAATACAGTAGTTCTACGTTCTATCTCTAAGGTTTGTTTCCTCTTGATGTAGCCTTAAGCAGATACTGGTGAATGACACATTCAATGAAAGGCGTTGTTAGGCTGCCAAGACACTAGACTCTCCTGAAATCTCAACATAAATTTTTGCTTCCAAACTTCATGATACTTTCAAGTAATGAGCAGTACACCAATCAAACTTGGATGCCCAAGTTTCGTTCTCCTAGGTTGAAGCATTCGTTTGCAGTAACAGTTTGAATTTTTAGGTTTCACTCTGTTTTCTCCTATATTGACAGATGCAGTTCGAACTATATCAAACACGGTTTGTGCTAGCTTCTTGAAACTTGACACAATACATTAGTTCTATGTTCTATCTCTAAGGTTTGTTTCCTCTTGATGTAGCCTAAAGCAGGGACTGGCGAATAACCCTTATAATGAAAGGAGTTGCCAAACTTCCAAAACACTAGAGTCTCCTGAAATCTCAACATATATTTTTTCATCCAATCTTCATGATACTTTCAAGTAATGATCTGTACACCAATCCCAATTGGATGCTCAAGTTTCGTTCTTTTACATTGAAGCATTCGTTTGCAGTAACAGTTTGAATTTTTAGGTTTCACTTTGTTTTCTCCTATAGTGACAGATGCAGTTAGAACTCCAAATCAAACACGGTTTGTGCTAGCTTCTTGAAACTTGACACAATACAGTAGTTCTACGTTCTTTCTCTAAGGTTTGTTTCCTCTTGTTGTAGCCTTAAGCAGATACTGGTGAATGACACATTCAATGAAAGGCGTTGTTAGGCGGCCAAAACACTAGAGTCTCCTGAAATCTCAACATAAATTTTTGCTTCCGACCTTCATGATACTTTCAAGTAATGAGCAGTACACCAATCAAACTTGGATGCCCAAGTTTCGTTCTTCTAGGTTGAAGCATTCGTTTTCAGAAACAGTTTGAATTTTTAGGTTTCACTCTGTTTTCTCCTGTATTGACAGATGCAGTTCGAACTATATCAAACACGGTTTGTGCTAGCTTCTTGAAACTTGACAGAATACATTAGTTCTACGTTCTATCTCTGAAGTTTGTTTCCTCTTGATGTAGCCTAAAGCAGGGACTGGCGAATAACACTTATAATGAAAGGAGTTGACAAACTTCCAAAACACTAGAGTCTCCTGAAATCTCAACATATATTTTTTCATCCAATCTTCATGATACTTTCAAGTAATGATCAGTACACCAATCCCACTTGGATGCTCAAGTTTCGTTCTTTTACGTTGAAGCATTCGTTTGCAGTAACATTTTGAAGTTTTAGGTTTCACTCTGTTTTCTCCTATATTGACAGATGCAGTTAGAACTCTAAATCAAACATGGTTTGTGCTAGCTTCCTGAAACTTGACACAATACAGTAGTTCTACGTTCTTTCTCTAAGGTTTGTTTCCTCTTGATGTAGCGTTAAGTAGATACTGGTGAATGACACATTCAATGAAAGGCGTTGTTAGGCTGCCAAAACACTACAGTCTCCTGAAATCTCAACATAAAATTTTGCTTCCGAACTTCATGATACTTTCAAGTAATGAGCAGTACACCAATCAAACTTGGATGCCCAAGTTTCGTTCTCCTAGGTTGAAGCATTCGTTTGCAGTAACAGTTTGAATTTTTAGGTTTCACTCTGTTTTCTCCTATATTGACAGATGTAGTTCGAACTATACCAAACACGGTTTGTGCTAGCTTCTTGAAACTTGACACAATACATTAGTTCTACGTTCTATCTGTAAGGTTTTTTTCCTCTTGATGCAGCCTAAAGCAGGGACTGGCGAATAACACTTATAATGAAAGGAGTTTCCAAACTTCCAAAACACTAAAGTCTCCTTAAATCTCAACATATATTTTTTCATCCAATCTTCATGACACTTTCAAGTAATGATCAGTACACCAATCCCACTTGGATGATCAAGTTTCGTTCTTTTACGTTGAAGCATTCGTTTGCAGTCACAGTTTGAATATTTAGGTTTCACTCTGTTTTCTCCTATATTGACAGATGCAGTTCGAACTATATCAAACACGGTTTGTGCTAGCTTCTTGAAACTTGACACAATACATTAGTTCTACGTTCTATCTCTAATGTTTGTTTCCTCTTGATGTAGCCTAAAGCAAGGACTGGCGAATAACACTTATAATGAAAGGAGTTGCCAAACTTCCAAAACACTAGAGTCTCCTGAAATCTCAACATATATTTTTTCATCCAATCTTCATGATACTTTCAAGTAAAGATCAGTACACCAATCCCACTTGCATGCTCAAGTTTCGTTCTTTTACGTTGAAGCATTCGTTTGCAGTAACAGTTTGAATATTTAGGTTTCACTCTGTTTTCTCCTATATTGACAGATGCAGTTAGAACTCTAAATCAAACACGGTTTGTGCTAGCTTCTTGAAACTTGACACAATACAGTAGTTCTACGTTCTATCTCTAAGGTTTGTTTCCTCTTGATGTAGCCTTAAGCAGATACTGGTGAATGACACATTCAATGAAAGGCGTTGTTAGGCTGCCAAAACACTAGACTCTCCTGAAATCTCAACATAAATTTTTGCTTCCAACCTTCATGATACTTTCAAGTAATGAACAGTACACCAATCAAACTTGGATGCCCAAGTTTCCTTCTCCTAGGTGGAAGCATTCGTTTGCAGTAACAGTTTGAATTTTTAGGTTTCACTCTGTTTTCTCCTATATTGACGGATGCAGTTCGAACTATATCAAACACGGTTTGTGCTAGCTTCTTGAAACTTGACACAATACATTAGTTCTACGTTCTATCTCTAAGGTTTGTTTCCTCTTGATGTAGCCTAAAGCAGGGACTGGCGAATAACACTTATAATGAAAGGAGTTGCTAAACTTCCAAAACACTAGAGTCTCCTGAAATCTCAACATATATTTTTTCATACAATCTTCATGATACTTTCAATAATGATCAGTACACCAATCCCACTTGGATGCTCAAGTTTCGTTCTCCTAGGTTGAAGCATTCGTTTGCAGTGACAGTTTGAATTTTTAGGTTTCACTCTGTTTTCTCCTATATTGACAGATGCAGTTCGAACTATATCAAACACGGTTTGTGCTAGCTTCTTGAAACTTGACACAATACATTAGTTCTACGTTCTATCTCTAAGGTTTGTTTCCTCTTGATGTAGCCTAAAGCAGGGACTGGCGAATAACACTTATAATGAAAGGAGTTGCCAATCTTCCAAAACACTAGAGTCTTCTGAAATCTCAACATATATTTTTTCATCCAATCTTCACGATACTTTCAAGCAATGATCAGTACACCAATCCCACTTGGATGCTCAAGATTCGTTTTTTTACCATGAAGCATTCGTTTGCAGTAACATTTTGAAGTTTTAGGTTTCAATCTGTTTTCTCCTATATTGACAGATGCAGTTAGAACTCTAAATCAAACATGGTTTGTGCTAGCATCTTGAAACTTGACACAATACAGTAGTTCTACGTTCTATTTCTAAGGTTTGTTTCCTCTTGATGTAGCCTTAAGCAGATACTGGTGAATGACACATTCAATGAAAGGCGTTGTTAGGCTGCCAAAACACTACAGTCTCCTGAAATCTCAACATAAATTTTTGCTTCCGACCTTCATGATACTTTCAAGTAATGAGCAGTACACCAATCAAACTTGGATGCCCAAGTTTCGTTCTCCTAGGTTGAAGCATTCGTTTGCAGTAACAGTTTGAATTTTTAGGTTTCACTCTGTTTTCTCCTATATTGACAGATGCAGTTCGAACTATATCAAACACGGTTTGTGCTAGCTTCTTGAAACTTGACACAATACATTAGTTCTACGGTCTATCTCTAAGGTTTGTTTCCTCTTGATGTAGCCTAAAGCAGGGACTGGCGAATAACACTTATAATGAAAGGAGTTGCCAAACTTCCAAAACACTAGAGTCTCCTGAAATCTCAACATATATTTTTTCATCCAATCTTCATGATATTTTCATGTAATGATCAGTACACCAATCCCACTTGGATGCTCAAGTTTCGTTCTTTTACGTTGAAGCATTCGTTTGCAGTCACAGTTTGAATATTTAGGTTTCACTCTGTTTTCTCCTATATTAACAGATGCAGTTCGAACTATATCAAACACGGTTTGTGCTAGCTTCTTGAAACTTGACACAATACATTAGTTCTACGTTCTATCTCTAAGGTTTGTTTCCTCTTGATGCAGCCTAAAGCAGGGACTGGCGAATAACACTTATAATGAAAGGATTTGCCAAACTTCCAAAACACTAAAGTCTCCAGAAATCTCAACATATATTTTTTCATCCAATATTCATGATACTTTCAAGTAATGATCAGTACACCAATCCCACTTGGATGCTCAAGTTTCGTTCTTTTACGTTGAAGCATTCGTTTGCAGTAACAGTTTGAAGTTTTAGGTTTCACTCTGTTTTCTCCTATATTGACAGATGCAGTTAGAACTCTAAATCAAACACGGTATGTGCTAGCTTCTTGAAACTTGACACAATACAGTAGTTCTACGTTCTATCTCTAAGGTTTGTTTCCTCTTGATGTAGCCTTAAGCAGATACTGGTGAATGACACATTCAATGAAAGGCGTTGTTAGGCTGCCAAAACACTAGAGTCTCCTGAAATCTCAACATAAATTTTTGCTTCCGACCTTCATGATACTTTCAAGTAATGAGCAGTACACCAATAAAACTTGGATGCTCAAGTTTCGTTTTCCTAGGTTGAAGCATTCGTTTGCAGTAACAGTTTGAATTTTTAGGTTTCACTCTGTTTTCTCCTATATTGACAGATGCAGTTCGAACTATACCAAACACGGTTTGCGCTAGCTTCTTGAAACTTGACACAATACATTAGTCCTACGTTCTATCTGTAAGGTGTTTTTCCTCTTGATGCAGCCTAAAGCAGGGACTGGCGAATAACACTTATAATGAAAGGAGTTTCCAAACTTCCAAAACACTAAAGTCTCCTTAAATCTCAACATATATTTTTTCATCCAATCTTCATGACACTTTCAAGTAATGATCAGTACACCAATCCCACTTGGATGATCAAGTTTCGTTCTTTTACGTTGAAGCATTCGTTTGCAGTCACAGTTTGAATATTTATGTTTCACTCTGTTTTCTCCTATATTGACAGATGCAGTTCGAACTATATCAAACACGGTTTGTGCTAGCTTCTTGAAACTTGACACAATACATTAGTTCTACGTTCTATCTCTAAGGTTTGTTTCCTCTTGATGTAGCCTAAAGCAAGGACTGGCGAATAACACTTATAATGAAAGGAGTTGCCAAACTTCCAAAACACTAGAGTCTCCTGAAATCTCAACATATATTTTTTCATTCAATCTTCATGATACTTTCAAGTAATGATCAGTACACCAATCCCACTTGGATGCTCAAGTTTCGTTCTTTTACCTTGAAACATTCGTTTGCAGTAACAGTTTGAATTTTTAGGTTTCACTCTGTTTTCTCCTATATTGACAGATGCAGTTAGAACTCCAAATCAAACACGGTATCTGCTAGCTTCTTGAAACTTGACACAATTCAGTAGTTCTACGTTCTATCTCTAAGGTTTTTTTCCTCTTGATGTAGCCTTCAGCAGATACTGGTGAATGACACATTCAATGAAAGGCGTTGTTAGGCGGCCAAAACACTAGAGTCTCCTGAAATCTCATCATAAATTTTTGCTTCCGACCTTCATGATACTTTCAAGTAATGAGCAGTACACCAATCAAACTTGGATGCCCAAGTTTCGTTCTCCTAGGTTGAAGCATTCGTTTTCAGTAACAGTTTGAATTTTTAGGTTTCACTCTGTTTTCTCCTGTATTGACAGATGCAGTTCGAACTATATCAAACACGGTTGGTGCTAGCTTCTTGAAACTTGACACAATACATTAGTTCTACGTTCTATCTCTGAAGTTTGTTTCCTCTTGATGTAGCCTAAAGCAGGGACTGGCGAATAACACTTATAATGAATGGAGTTGACAAACTTCCAAAACACTAGAGTCTCCTGAAATCTCAACATATATTTTTTCATCCAATCTTCATGATACTTTCAAGTAATGATCAGTACACCAATCCCACTTGGATGCTCAAGTTTCGTTCTTTTACGTTGAAGCATTCGTTTGCAGTAACATTTTGAAGTTTTAGGTTTCACTCTGTTTTCTCCTATATTGACAGATGCAGTTAGAACTCTAAATCAAACATGGTTTGTGCTAGCTTCTTGAAACTTGACACAATACAGTAGTTCTACGTTCTGTTTCTAAGGTTTGTTTCCTCTTGATGTAGCCTTAAGTAGATACTGGTGAATGACACATTCAATGAAAGTCGTTGTTAGCCTGCCAAACACTACAGTCTCCTGAAATCTCAACATAAATTTTTGCTTCCGACCTTCATGATACTTTCAAGTAATGAGCAGTACACCAATCAAACTTGGATGCCCAAGTTTCGTTCTCCTAGGTTGAAGCATTCGTTTGCAGTAACAGTTTGAATTTTTAGGTTTCACTCTGTTTTCTGATATATTGACAGATGCAGTTCGAACTATACCAAACACGGTTTGTGCTAGCTTCTTGAAACTTGACACAATACATTAGTTCTACGTTCTATCTGTAAGGTTTTTTTCCTCTTGATGCAGCCTAAAGCAGGGACTGGCGAATAACACTTATAATGAAAGGAGTTTCCAAACTTCCAAAACACTAAAGTCTCCTTAAATCTCAACATATATTTTTTCATCCAATCTTCATGACACTTTCAAGTAATGATCAGTACACCAATCCCACTTGGATGATCAAGTTTCGATCTTTTACGTTGAAGCATTCGTTTGCAGTCACAGTTTGAATATTTAGGTTTCACTCTGTTTTCTCCTATATTGACAGATGCAGTTCGAACAATATCAAACACGGTTTGTGCCAGCTTCTTCAAACTTGACACAATACATTAGTTCTACGTTCTATCTCTAAGGTTTGTTTCCTCTTGATGTAGCCTAAAGCAAGGAGGGGCGAATAACACTTATAATGAAAGGAGTTGCCAAACTTCCAAAACACTAGAGTCTCCTGAAATCTCAACATATATTTTTTCATCCAATCTTCATGATACTTTCAAGTAATGATCAGTACACCAATCCCACTTGGATGCTCAAGTTTCGTTCTTTTACGTTGAAGCATTCGTTTGCAGTCACAGTTTGAATATTTAGGTTTCACTCTGTTTTCTCCTATATTAACAGATGCAGTTCGAACTATATCAAACACGGTTTGTGCTAGCTTCTTGAAACTTGACACAATACATTAGTTCTACGTTCTATCTCTAAGGTTTGTTTCCTCTTGATGCAGCCTAAAGCAGGGACTGGCGAATAACACTTATAATGAAAGGATTTGCCAAACTTCCAAAACACTAAAGTCTCCAGAAATCTCAACATATATTTTTTCATCCAATATTCATGATACTTTCAAGTAATGATCAGTACACCAATCCCACTTGGATGCTCAAGTTTCGTTCTTTTACGTTGAAGCATTCGTTTGCAGTAACAGTTTGAAGTTTTAGGTTTCACTCTGTTTTCTCCTATATTGACAGATGCAGTTAGAACTCTAAATCAAACACGGTATGTGCTAGCTTCTTGAAACTTGACACAATACAGTAGTTCTACGTTCTATCTCTAAGGTTTGTTTCCTCTTGATGTAGCCTTAAGCAGATACTGGTGAATGACACATTCAATGAAAGGCGTTGTTAGGCTGCCAAAACACTAGAGTCTCCTGAAATCTCAACATAAATTTTTGCTTCCGACCTTCATGATACTTTCAAGTAATGAGCAGTACACCAATAAAACTTGGATGCTCAAGTTTCGTTTTCCTAGGTTGAAGCATTCGTTTGCAGTAACAGTTTGAATTTTTAGGTTTCACTCTGTTTTCTCCTATATTGACAGATGCAGTTCGAACTATACCAAACACGGTTTGCGCTAGCTTCTTGAAACTTGACACAATACATTAGTCCTACGTTCTATCTGTAAGGTGTTTTTCCTCTTGATGCAGCCTAAAGCAGGGACTGGCGAATAACACTTATAATGAAAGGAGTTTCCAAACTTCCAAAACACTAAAGTCTCCTTAAATCTCAACATATATTTTTTCATCCAATCTTCATGACACTTTCAAGTAATGATCAGTACACCAATCCCACTTGGATGATCAAGTTTCGTTCTTTTACGTTGAAGCATTCGTTTGCAGTCACAGTTTGAATATTTATGTTTCACTCTGTTTTCTCCTATATTGACAGATGCAGTTCGAACTATATCAAACACGGTTTGTGCTAGCTTCTTGAAACTTGACACAATACATTAGTTCTACGTTCTATCTCTAAGGTTTGTTTCCTCTTGATGTAGCCTAAAGCAAGGACTGGCGAATAACACTTATAATGAAAGGAGTTGCCAAACTTCCAAAACACTAGAGTCTCCTGAAATCTCAACATATATTTTTTCATTCAATCTTCATGATACTTTCAAGTAATGATCAGTACACCAATCCCACTTGGATGCTCAAGTTTCGTTCTTTTACCTTGAAACATTCGTTTGCAGTAACAGTTTGAATTTTTAGGTTTCACTCTGTTTTCTCCTATATTGACAGATGCAGTTAGAACTCCAAATCAAACACGGTATCTGCTAGCTTCTTGAAACTTGACACAATTCAGTAGTTCTACGTTCTATCTCTAAGGTTTTTTTCCTCTTGATGTAGCCTTCAGCAGATACTGGTGAATGACACATTCAATGAAAGGCGTTGTTAGGCGGCCAAAACACTAGAGTCTCCTGAAATCTCATCATAAATTTTTGCTTCCGACCTTCATGATACTTTCAAGTAATGAGCAGTACACCAATCAAACTTGGATGCCCAAGTTTCGTTCTCCTAGGTTGAAGCATTCGTTTTCAGTAACAGTTTGAATTTTTAGGTTTCACTCTGTTTTCTCCTGTATTGACAGATGCAGTTCGAACTATATCAAACACGGTTGGTGCTAGCTTCTTGAAACTTGACACAATACATTAGTTCTACGTTCTATCTCTGAAGTTTGTTTCCTCTTGATGTAGCCTAAAGCAGGGACTGGCGAATAACACTTATAATGAATGGAGTTGACAAACTTCCAAAACACTAGAGTCTCCTGAAATCTCAACATATATTTTTTCATCCAATCTTCATGATACTTTCAAGTAATGATCAGTACACCAATCCCACTTGGATGCTCAAGTTTCGTTCTTTTACGTTGAAGCATTCGTTTGCAGTAACATTTTGAAGTTTTAGGTTTCACTCTGTTTTCTCCTATATTGACAGATGCAGTTAGAACTCTAAATCAAACATGGTTTGTGCTAGCTTCTTGAAACTTGACACAATACAGTAGTTCTACGTTCTGTTTCTAAGGTTTGTTTCCTCTTGATGTAGCCTTAAGTAGATACTGGTGAATGACACATTCAATGAAAGTCGTTGTTAGCCTGCCAAACACTACAGTCTCCTGAAATCTCAACATAAATTTTTGCTTCCGACCTTCATGATACTTTCAAGTAATGAGCAGTACACCAATCAAACTTGGATGCCCAAGTTTCGTTCTCCTAGGTTGAAGCATTCGTTTGCAGTAACAGTTTGAATTTTTAGGTTTCACTCTGTTTTCTCCTATATTGACAGATGCAGTTCGAACTATATCAAACACGGTTTGTGCTAGCTTCTTGAAACTTGACACAATACATTAGTTCTACGTTCTATCTCTAAGGTTTGTTTCCTCTTGATGTAGCCTAAAGCAGGGACTGGCGAATAACACTTATAATGAAAGGAGTTGCCAAACTTCCAAAACACTAGAGTCTCCTGAAATCTCAACATATATTTTTTCATCCAATCTTCATGATACTTTCAGGTAATGATCAGTACACCAATCCCACTTGGATGCTCAAGTTTCGTTCTTTTACGTTGAAGCATTCGTTTGCAGTAACAGTTTGAATTTTTAAGTTTCACTCTGTTTTCTCCTATATTGACAGTTGCAGTTAGAACTCTAAATCAAACACGGTTTGTGCTAGCTTCTAGAAACTTGACACAATACAGTAGTTCTACGTTCTATCTCTAAGGTTTGTTTCCTCTTGATGTAGCCTTAAGCAGATCCTGGTGAATGACACATTCAATGAAAGGCGTTGTTAGGCGGCCAAAACACTAGAGTCTCCTGAAATATCAACATAAATTTTTGCTTCCGACCTTCATGATACTTTCAAGTAATGAGCAGTACACCAATCAAACTTGGATGCCCACGTTTCGTTCTCCTAGGTTGAAGCATTCGTTTGCAGTAACAGTTTGAAATTTTAGGTTTCACTCTGTTTTCTCCTATATTGACAGATGCAGTTAGAACTCTAAATCAAACACGGTTTGTGCTAGCTTCTTGAAACTTGACACAATACAGTAGTTCTACGTTCTACCTCTAAGGATTGTTTCCTCTTCATGTAGCCTTAAGCAGATACTGGTGAATGACACATTCAATGAAAGGCGTTGTTAGGCGGCAAAAACACTAGAGTCTCCTGAAATCTCAACATAAATTTTTGCTTCCGACCTTCATGATACTTTCAAGTAATGAGCAGTACACCAATCCCACTTGGATGCTCAAGTTTCATTCTTTTACATTGAAGCATTCGTTTGCAGTAACAGTTTGATGTTTTAGGTTTCACTCTGTTTTCTCCTATATTGACAGATGCAGTTCGAACTATATCAAACACGGTTTGTGCTAGCTTCTTGAAACTTGACACAATACATTAGTTCTACGTTCTATCTCAAAGGTTTGTTTCCTCTTGATGTAGCCTAAAGCAGGGACTGGCGAATAACAATCATATTGAAGGGGTTGCCAAACTTCCAAAACACTAGAGTCTCCTGAAATCTCAACATATATTTTTTCATCCAATCTTCATGATACTTTCAAGTAATGATCAGTACACCAATCCCACTTGGATGCTCAAGTTTCGTTCTTTTACGTTGAAGCATTCGTTTGCAGTAACAGTTTGAACTTTTAGGTTTCACTCTGTTTTCTCCTATATTGACAGATGCAGTTAGAACTCTAAAACAAACACGGTTTGTGCTAGCTTCTTGAAACTTGACACAATACAGTAGTTCAACGTTCTATTTCTAAGGTTTGTTTCCTCTTGATGTAGCCTTAAGTAGATACTGGTGAATGACACATTCAATGAAAGGCATTGTTAGGCTGCCAAAACACTAGAGTCTCCTGAAATCTCAACATAAATTTTTGCTTCCGACCTTCATGATACTTTCAAGTAATGAGCAGTACACCAATCAAACTTGGATGCCCAAGTTTCGTTCTCAAGGGGTTGAAGCATTCGTTTGCAGTAAAAGTTTGAATTTTTAGGTTTCACTCTGTTTTCTCCTATATTGACAGATGCAGTTCGAACTATATCAAACACGGTTTGTGCTAGCTTTTGAAACTTGACAAAATACATTAGTTCTACGTTCTATCTCTAAGGTTTGTTTCCTCTTGATGTAGCCTAAAGCAGGGACTGGCGAATAACACTTATAATGAAAGGAGTTGCCAAACTTCCAAAACACTAGAGTCTCCTGAAATCTCAACATATATTTTTTCATCCAATCTTCATGATACTTTGAAGTAATGAGCAGTACACGAATCAAACTTTGATGCCCACGTTTCGTTCTTCTAGGTTGAAGCATTCGTTTGCAGTAACAGTTTGAATTTTTAGGTTTCACTCTGTTTTCTCCTATATTGACACATGTGTTCCCACTCTAAATCAAAAACGGTTTGTGCTAGCTTCTTGAAATTTGACAATATACATTAGTTCTACGTTCTATCTCTAAGGTTTGTTTCCTCTTGATGTAGCCTTAAGCAGATACTGGTGAATGACACATTGAATGAAAGGCGTTGTTAGGCGGCCAAAACACTAGAGTCTCCTGAAATCTCAACATAAATTTTTGCTTCCGACCTTCATGATACTTTCAAGTAATGAGCAGTACACCAATAAAACTTGGATGCCCAAGTTTCGTTCTCCTAGGTTGAAGCACTCGTTTGCAGTAACAGTTTGAATATTTAGGTTTCACTCTGTTTTCCCCTATATTGACAAATGCAGTTCGAACTATATCAAACACGGTTTGTGCTAGCTTCTTGAAACTTGACAAAATACATTAGTTCTACGTTCTATCTCTAAGGTTTTTTTCCTCTTGATGTAGCCTAAAGCAGGGACTGGCGAATAACACTTATAATGAAAGGAGTTGCCAAACTTCCAAAACACTAGAGTCTCCTGAAATCTCAACATATATTTTTTCATCCAATCTTCATGATACTTTCAAGTAATGATCAGTACACCAATCCCACTTGGATGCTCAAGTTTTGTTCTTTTACGTTGAAGCATGCGTTTGCAGTAACAGTTTGAATTTTTAAGTTTCACTCTGTTTTCTCCTATATTGACAGATGCAGTTAGAACTCTAAAACAAACACGGTTTGTGCTAGCTTCTTGAAACTTGACACAATACAGTAGATCTACGTTCTATCTCTAAGGATTGTTACCTCTTGATGTAGCCTTAATCAGATACTGGTGAATGACACATTCAATGAACGGCGTTGTTAGGCGGCCAAAACACTAGAGTCTCCTGAAATCTCAACATAAATTTTTGCTTCCGACCTTCATGATACTTTCAAGTAATGAGCAGTACACCAATCAAACTTGGATGCCCAAGTTTCGTTCTCCTAGGTTGAAGCATTCGTTTTCAGTAACAGTTTGAATTTTTAGGTTTCACTCTGTTTTCTCCTGTATTGACAGATGCAGTTCGAACAATATCAAACACGGTTTGTGCCAGCTTCTTCAAACTTGACACAATACATTAGTTCTACGTTCTATCTCTAAGGTTTGTTTCCTCTTGATGTAGCCTAAAGCAAGGAGGGGCGAATAACACTTATAATGAAAGGAGTTGCCAAACTTCCAAAACACTAGAGTCTCCTGAAATCTCAACATATATTTTTTCATCCAATCTTCATGATACTTTCAAGTAATGATCAGTACACCAATCCCACTTGGATGCTCAAGTTTCGTTCTTTTACGTTGAAGCATTCGTTTGCAGTAACAGTTTGAATTTTTAGGTTTCACTCTGTTTTCTCCTATATTGACAGATGCAGTTAGAACTCTAAATCAAACACGGTTTGTGCTAGCTTCTTGAAACTTTACACAATACAGTAGTTCTACGTTCTATATCTAAGGTTTGTTTCCTCTTGAAGTAGCCTTAAGCAGATACTGGTGAATGACACATTCAATGAAAGGCGTTGTTAGGCTGCCAAAACACTAGACTCTCCTGAAATCTCAACATAAATTTTTGCTTCCAACCTTCATGATACTTTCAAGTAATGAGCAGTACACCAATCAAACTTGGATGCCCAAGTTTCGTTCTCCTAGGTTGAAGCATTCGTTTGCAGTAACAGTTTGAATTTTTAGGTTTCACTCTGTTTTCTCCTATATTGACAGATGCAGTTCGAACTATATCAAACACGGTTTGTGCTAGCTTCTTGAAACTTGACACAATACATTAGTTCTACGTTCTATCTCTAAGGTTTGTTTCCTCTTGATGTAGCCTAAAGCAGGGACTGGCGAATAACACTTATAATGAAAGGAGTTGCCAAACTTCCAAAACACTAGAGTCTCCTGAAATCTCAACATATATTTTTTCATCCAATCTTCATGATACTTTCAATAATGATCAGTACACCAATCCCACTTGGATGCTCAAGTTTCGTTCTTTTACGTTGAAGCATTCGTTTGCAGTCACAGTTTGAATATTTAGGTTTCACTCTGTTTTCTCCTATATTGACAGATGCAGTTCGAACTATATCAAACACGGTTTGTGCTAGCTTCTTGGAACTTGACACAATACATTAGTTCTACGTTCTATCTCTATGGTTTGTTTCCTCTTGATGAAGCCTAAAGCAGGGACTGGCGAATAACACTTATAATGAAAGGATTTGCCAAACTTCCAAAACACTAAAGTCTCCTGAAATCTCAACATATATTTTTTCATCCAATCTTCATGATACTTTCAAGTAATGATCAGTACACCAATCCCACTTGGATGCTCAAGTTTCGTTCTTTTACCTTGAAACATTCGTTTGCAGTAACAGTTTGAATTTTTAGGTTTCACTCTGTTTTCTCCTATATTGACAGATGCAGTTAGAACTCTAAATCAAACACGGTATGTGCTAGCTTCTTGAAACTTGACACAATTCAGTAGTTCTACGTTCTATCTCTAAGGTTTTTTTCCTCTTGATGTAGCCTTAAGCAGATACTGGTGAATGACACATTCAATGAAAGGCGTTGTTAGGCGGCCAAAACACTAGAGTCTCCTGAAATCTCAACATAAATTTTTGCTTCCGACCTTCATGATACTTTCAAGTAATGAGCAGTACACCAATCAAACTTGGATGCCCAAGTTTCGTTCTCCTAGGTTGAAGCATTCGTTTGCAGTAACAGTTTGAATTTTTAGGTTTCACTCTGTTTTCTCCTATATTGACAGATGCAGTTCGAACTATATCAAACACGGTTTGTGCTAGCTTCTTGAAACTTGACACAATACATTAGTTCTACGTTCTATCTCTAAGGTTTGTTTCCTCTTGATGTAGCCTAAAGCAGGGACTGGCGAATAACACTTATAATGAAAGGAGTTGCCAAACTTCCAAAACACTAGAGTCTTCTGAAATCTCAACATATATTTTTTCATCCAATCTTCACGATACTTTCAAGCAATGATCAGTACACCAATCCCACTTGGATGCTCAAGATTCGTTCTTTTACCATGAAGCATTCGTTTGCAGTAACATTTTGAAGTTTTAGGTTTCAATCTGTTTTCTCCTATATTGACAGATGCAGTTAGAACTCTAAATCAAACATGGTTTGTGCTAGCTTCTTGAAACTTGACACAATACAGTAGTTCTACGTTCTATTTCTAAGGTTTGTTTCCTCTTGATGTAGCCTTAAGCAGATACTGGTGAATGACACATTCAATGAAAGGCGTTGTTAGGCTGCCAAAACACTACAGTCTCCTGAAATCTCAACATAAATTTTTGCTTCCGACCTTCATGATACTTTCAAGTAATGAGCAGTACACCAATCAAACTTGGATGCCGAAGTTTCGTTCTCCTAGGTTGAAGCATTCGTTTGCAGTAACAGTTTGAATTTTTAGGTTTCACTGTGTTTTCTCCTATATTGACAGATGCAGTTCGAACTCTATCAAACACGGTTTGTGCTAGCTTCTTGAAACTTGACACAATACAGTAGTTCTACGTTCTATTTCTAAGGTTTGTTTCCTCTTGATGTAGCCTTAAGTAGATACTGGTGAATGACACATTCAATGAAAGTCGTTGTTAGCCTGCCAAACACTACAGTCTCCTGAAACCTCAACATAAATTTTTGCTTCCGACCTTCATGATACTTTCAAGTAATGAGCAGTACACCAATCAAACTTGGATGCCCAAGTTTCGTTCTCCTAGGTTGAAGCATTCGTTTGCAGTAACAGTTTGAATTTTTAGGTTTCACTCTGTTTTCTACTATATTGACAGATGCAGTTCGAAGTATATCAAACACGGTTTGTGCTAGCTTCTTGAAACTTGACACAATACATTAGTTCTATGTTCTATCTCTAAGGTTTGTTTCCTCTAGATGTAGCCTAAAGCAGGTACTGGCGAAAAACACTTATATTGAAATTGGTTTGCCAAACTTCCAAAACACTAGAGTCTCCTCAAATCTCAACATATATTTTTTCATCCAATCTTCATGATACTTTCAAGTAATGATCAGTACACCAATCCCACTTGATGCTCAACTTTCATTCTTTTACGTTGAAGCATTCGTTTGCAGTAACAGTTTGAATTTTTAGGTTTCACTCTGTTTTCTACTATATTGACAGATGCGTTCGAACTCTAAATCAAACACCGTTTGTGCTAGCTTCTTGAAACTTGACACAATACATTAGTTCTACATTCTATCTCTAAGGTTTGTTTCCTCCTCATGTTGCCTAAAGCAGGGACTGGCGAATAACACTTATATTGAAAGGGGTTGCCAAACTTCCAAAACACTAGAGTCTCCCGAAATCTCAACATATATTTTTTCATCCAATCTTCATGATACTTTCAAGTAATGATCAGTACACCAATCCCACTTGGATGCTCAAGTTTCGTTCTTTTATGTTGAAGCATTCGTTTGCAGTAACAGTTTGAATTTTTAGGTTTCACTCTGTTTTCTGCTGTATTGACAGATGCAGTTAGAACTCTAAATCAAACACGGATTGTGCTAGCTTCTTGAAACTTGACACAATAATGTAGTTCTACGTTCTATCTCTAAGGTTTGTTTCCTCTTCATGTAGCCTTAAGCAGATACTGGTGAATGACACATTCAATGAAAGGCGATGTTAGGCTGCCAAAACACTAGAGTCTCCGGAAATCTCTACATAAATTTTTGCTTCCGACCTTCATGACATTTCAAGTAATGAGCAGTACAATAATCAATCTTGGATGCCCAACTTTCGTTCTCCTAGGTTCAAGCATTCGTTTGCAGTAACAGTTTGAATCTTTAGGTTTCACTCTGTTTTCTCCTATATTTACAGATGTCTTTCGAACTCTAAATCAAACACGGTTTGTGCAAGCTTCTTGAAACTTGACACAATACATTAGTTCTACGTTCTATCTCTAAGGTTTGTTTCCTCTTGATGTTGCCTAAAGCAGGGACTGGCGAATAACACTTATATTGAAAGGGGTTGCCAAACTTTCAAAAAACTAGAGTCTCCTGAAATCTCAACATATATTTTTTCATCCAATCTTCATGATACTTTCAAGTAATGATCAGTACACCAATCCCACTTGGATGCTCAAGTTTCGTTCTTTTACGTTGAAGCATTCGTTTGCAGTAACAGTGTGAATTTTTAGGTTTCACTCTGTTTTCTCCTATATTGACAGATGCAGTTAGAACTCTAAATCAAAAACGGTTTGTGCTAGCTTCTTGAAACTTGACACAATACAGTAGTTCTACGTTCTTTCTCTAAGGTTTGTTTCCTCTTGATGTAGCCTCAAGCAGATACTGGTGAATGACACATTCAATGAAAGGCGTTGTTAGGCTGCCAAAACACTAGAGTCTCCTGACATCTCAACATGAATTTTTGCTTCCGACCTTCATGATACTTTCAAGTAATGAGCAGTACACCAATCAAACTTGGATGCCCAAGTTTCGATCTTTTACCTTGAAGCAGTCGTTTGCAGTAACAGTTTGAATTTTTAGGTTCCACTCTGTTTTCTCCAATATTGACAGATGCAGTTCGAACTCTATATTAAACACGGTTTGTACTAGCTTCATGAAACTTGACACAATACATTAGTTCTACGTTCTATCTCTAAGGTTTGTTTTCTCTTGATGTTGCCTAAAGCATGGACTGGTGAATGACACATTCAATGAGAGGAGTTGTTAAGCTGCCAAAACACTAGAGTCTCCTGAAATCTCAACATATATTTTTTCATCCAATCTTTATGATACTTTCAAGTAATGATCAGTATACCACTCCCACTTGGATGCTCAAGTTTCATTCTTTTATGTTGAAGCATTCGTTTGTAGTAACAGTTTGAATTTTTAAGTATCACTCTGTTTTCTCCTATATTGACAGATGCAGTTAGAACTCTAAATCAAAAACGGTTTGTGCTAGCTTCTTGAAACTTGACACAATACAGTAGTTCTACGTTCTTTCTCTAAGGTTTGTTTCCTCTTGATGTAGCCTCCAGCAGGTACTGGCGAAAAAAACTTATATTGAAAGGGGTTGCTTAACTCCCAAAACACTAGAGTCTCCTGAAATCTCAACATATATTTTTTCATCCAATCTTCATGATACTTTCAAGCAATGATCAGTACACCAATCAAACTTGGATGCCCAATTTTCGTTCTCCTAGGTTGAAGCATTCGTTTGCAGTAACAGTGTGAATTTTTAGGTTTCACTCTGTTTTCTCCTATATTGACAGATGCATTTGGAACTCAAAATCAAACACGGTTTGTGCTAGCTTCTTGAAACTTGGCACAATACATTAGTTCTACGTTCTATCTCTAAGGTTTGTTTCCTCTTGATATAGCCTATAGCATGGACTGGTGAATGACACATTCAATGAGAGGAGTTGTTAAGCTGCCAAAACACTAGAGTCTCCTGAAATCTCAACTTAAATTTTTGTTTCCGACCTTCTTGATACTTTCAAGTAATGAGCAGTACACCAATCAAACTTGGATGCCCAAGTTTCGTTCTCCTAGGTTGAAGAATTCGTTTACAGTAACAGTTTGAATTTTTAGGTTCCACTCTGTTTTCTCCTATATTAACAGATGCCGTTCGAACTCTAAATCAAACACGGTTTGTGCTAGCTTCTTGAAACTTGACACAATACATTAGTTCTACGTTCTATCTCTAAGTTTTGTTTCCTCTTAATGTAGCCTAAAGCAGGTACTGGCGGAAAACACTTATATTGAAAGGGGTTGCCAAACTCCCAAAACACTAGAGTCTCCTGAATCTCAACATACATTTTTTCATCCAATCTTCATGATACTTTCAAGTAATGATCAGTATACCAATCCCACTTGGATGCTCAAGTTTCATTCTTTTATGTTGAAGCATTCGTTTGTAGTAACAGTTTGAATTTTTAGGTATCACACTTTTTTCTCCTATATATACAGATGCAGTTAGAACTCTAAATCAAAAACGGTTTGTGCTAGCTTCTTGAAACTTGACACAATACAGTAGTTCTACGTTCTATCTCTAAGGTTTGTTTCCTCTTGATGTAGCCTTAAGCAGACACTGGTGAGTGACACATTCAATGAAAGGCGTTGTTAGGCTGCCAAAACCCTAGAGTCTCCTGAAATCTCAACATAAATTTTTGCTTCCGACCTTCATGACACTTTCAAGTAATGAGCAGTAAAGCAATCAAACTTGGATGCCCAAATTTCGTTCTTTTACGTTGAAGCATTCGTTTGCAGTAACAATTTGAATTTTTAGCTTTCACTCTGTTTTCTCGTATATTGACAGATGCAGTTCGAACTATATCAAACACGGTTTGTGCTAGCTTCTTGAAACTTGACACTATACATTAGTTCTACGTTGTATCTCTAAGGTTTGTTTCCTCTTGATGCAGCCTAAAGCAGGGACTGGCAAATAACACTCATATTGAAGGGGTTGCCAAACTTCCAAAACACTAGAGTCTCCTGAAATCTCAACATATATTTTTTCATCCAATCTTCATGATACTTTCAAGTAATGATCAGTACACTTATCCCACTTGGATGCTCAATTTTCATTCTTTTACGTTGAAGCATTCGTTTGCAGTAAGAGTTTGAATTTTTAGGTTTCACTCTGTTTTCTCCTATATTGACAGATGCATTTAGAACTCTAAATCAAACACGGTTTGTGCTAGCTTCTTGAAACTTGACACAATACAGTAGTTCTACGTTCTATATCTCAGGTTTGTTTCCTCTTGATGTAGCCTTAAGCAGATACTGGTGAATGACACATTCAATGAAAGGCGTTGTTAGGCTGCCAAAACACTAGAGTCTTTTGAAATCTCAACATAAATTTTTGCTTCCGACATTCATGATACTTTCAAGTAATGAGCAGTACACAAATCAAACATGGATGCCCAAGTTTCGTTCTCCTAGGTTGAAGCAATCGTTTGCAGTAACAGTTTGAATTTTTAGCTTTCACTCTGTTTTCTCGTATATTGACAGATGCAGTTCGAACTATATCAAACACGGTTTGTGCTAGCTTCTTGAAACTTGACAAAATACATTAGTTCTACGTTCTATCTCTAAGGTTTGTTTCCTCTTGATGTAGCCTAAAGCAGGGACTGGCGAATAACACTTATAATGAAAGGAGTTGCCAAACTTCCATAACACTAGAGTCTCCTGAAATCTCAACATATATTTTTTCATCCAATCTTCATGATACTTTCAAGTAATGATCAGTACATCAATCCCACTTGGATGCTCAAGTTTCGTTCTTTTACGTTGAAGCATTCGTTTGCAGTAACAGTTTGAAGTTTTAGGTTTCACTCTGTTTTCTCCTATATTGACAGATGCAGTTAGAACTCTAAATGAAACACGGTTTGTGCTAGCTTCTTGAAACTTGACACAATACAGTAGTTCTACGTTCTATCACTAAGGTTTGCTTCCTCTTGATGTAGCCTTAAGCAGATACTGGTGAATGACACATTCAATGAAAGGCATTGTTAGGCTGCCAAAACACTAGAGTCTCCTGACATCTCAACATAAATTTTTGCTTCCAACCTTCATGATACTTTCAAGTAATGAGCAGTACACCAATCAAACTTGGATGCCCAAGTTTCGTTCTCCTATGTTGAAGCAATCGTTTGCAGTAACAGTTTGAATTTTTAGGTTTCACTCTGTTTTCTCCTATATTGACAGATGCAGTTCGAACTCTATATCAAACACGGTTTTGTGCTAGCTTCATGAAACTTGACACAATACATTAGTTCTACGTTCTATCTCTAAGGTTTGTTTCCTCTTGATGTAGGCTAAAGCAGAGACTGGTGAATAACACTTATATTGAAAGGGGTTGCCAAACTTCCAAAACACTAGAGTCTCCTGAAATCTCAACATATATTTTTCCATCCAATCTTCATGATACTTTCAAGTAATGATAAGTACACCAATCCACTTGGATGCTCATGTTTTGTTCTTTAACTTTGAAGCATTCGTTTGCAGTAACAGTTTGAAGTTTTAGGTTTCACTCTGTTTTCTCCTATATTGACAGATGCAGTTAGAACTCTAAATCAAACACGGTTTGTGCTAGCTTCTTGAAAATTGACACAATACAGTAGTTCTACGTTCTAACTCTAAGCTTTGTTTCATCTTGATGTAGCCTTAAGCAGATACTGGTGAATGACACATTCAATGAAAGGCGTTGTTAGGCTGCCCAAACACTAGAGTCTTCTGAAATCTCAACATAAATTTTTGCTTCCGACTTTCATGATACTTTCAAGTAATGAGCAGTACACCAATCAAACTTGGATGCCCATCATTCGTTCTCCTAGGTTGAAGCATTCGTTTGCAGTAACAGTTTGAATTTTTAAGTTTCACTCTGTTTTCTACTATATTGACAGATGCGTTCGAACTATAAATCAAACACGGTTTGTGCTAGCTTCTTGAAACTTGACACAATACATTAGTTCTACGTTCTATCTCTAAGGTTTGTTTCCTCTTGATGTTGCCTAAAGCAGGGACTGGCGAATAACACTTATATTGAAAGGGGTTGCCAAACTTCCAAAACACTAGAGTCTCCTGAAATCTCAACATATATTTTTTCATCCAATCTTCATGATACTTTCAAGTAATGATCAGTCCACCAATCCCACTTGGATGCTCAAGTTTCGTTCTTTAACTTTGAAGCATTCGATTGCAGTAACAGTTTGAATTTTTAGGTTTCACACTGTTATCTCCTATATTGACAGATGCATTTGGAACTCTAAATCAAACACGGTTTGTGCTAGCTTCTTGAAACTTGACACAATAATGTAGTTCTACGTTCTATCCCTAAGCTTTGTTTCCTCTTGATGTAGCCTTAAGCAGATACTGGTGAATGACACATTCAATGAAATGCCTTGTTAGGCTGCCAAAACACTAGAGTCTCCGGAAATCTCAACATAAATTTTTGCTTCCGACCTTCATGATACTTTCAAGTAATGAGCAGTACACCAATCAACCTTGGATGCCCAACTTTCGTTCTCCTAGGTTGAAGTATTCGTTTGCAGTAACAGTTAATTTTTTAGGTTTCACTTTGTTTTCTCCTATATTGACAGATGCAGTTCGAACTCTATATCAAACACGGTTTCTGCTAGCTTCTTGAAACTTGACACAATACATTAGTTCTACGTTCTGTCTCTAAGGTTTGTTTCCACTTGATGTAGCCTAAAGCAGGGACTGGTGAATAACACTTATATTGAAAGGGGTTGCAAAACTTCCAAAACACTAGAGTCTCCTGAAATCTCAACATATATTTTTTCATCCAAACTTCATGATACTTTCAAGAAATGATAAGTACACCAATCCCACTTGGATGCTCAAGTTTCGTTCTTTTTCGTTGAAGCATTCGTTTGCAGTAACAGTTTGAATTTTTAGGTTTCACTCTGTTTTCTCCTATATTGACAGATGCAGTTAGAACTCTAAATCAAAAACGGTTTGTTGTAGCTTCTTGAAACTTGACACAATACAGTAGTTCTACGTTCTATCCCTAGGGTTTGTTTCCTCTTGATGTAGCCTTAAGCAGATACTGGTGAATGACACATTCAATGAAAGGTGTTGTTAGCCTGCCAAAACACTAGAGTCTCCGGAAATCTCAACATAAATTTTTGCTTCCGACCTTCATGATACTTTCAAGTAATGAGCAGTACACCAATCAAACTTGGATGCCCATTTTTCGTTCTTCTAGGTTGAAGCATTCTTTTGCGGTAACAGTTTGAATTTTTAGGTTCCACTCTGTTTTCTCCTATATTGACAGATGCAGTTCGAACTCTATATCAAACACGGTTTGTGCTAGCTTCATGAAACTTGACACAATACATTAGTTCTATGTTCTATCTCTAAGGTTTGTTTAATCTTGATGTAGCCTAAAGCAGGGACTGGTGAATAACACTTATATTGAAAGGGGTTGCCAAACTTCCAAAACACTAGAGTCTCCTGAAATCTCAACATATATTTTTCCATCCAATCTTCATGATACTTTCAAGTAATGATCAGTTCACCAATCCCACTTGGATGCTCAAGTTTCGTTCTTTTACGTTGGAGCATCGTTTGCAGTAACAGTTTGAATTTTTAGGTTTCACTCTGTTTTCTCCTATATTGACAGATGCAGTTAGAACTCTAAATCAAACACGGTTTGTGCTAGCTTCTTGAAAATTGACACAATACAGTAGTTCTACGTTCTAACTCGAAGCTTTGTTTCCTCTTGATGTAGCCTTAAGCAGATACTGGTGAATGACACATTCAATGAAAGGCGTTGTTAGGCTGCCAAAACACTAGAGTCTCTTGAAATCTCAACATAAATTTTTGCTTCCGACTTTCATGATACTTTCAAGTAATGAGCAGTACACCAATAAAACTTGGATGCCCAACATTCGTTCTCCTAGGTTGAAGCATTCGTTTGCAGTAACAGTTTGAATTTTTAGGTTTCACTCTGTTTTCTACTATATTGACAGATGCGTTCGAACTCTAAATCAAACACGGTTTGTGCTAGCTTCTTGAAACTTGACACAATACATTAGTTCTACGTTCCATCTCTAAGGTTTGTTTCCTCTTGATGTTGCCTAAAGCAGGGACTGGCGAATAACACTTATATTGAAAGGGGTTGCCAAACTTCCAAAACACTAGAGTCTCCTGAAATCTCAACATATATTTTTTCATCCAATCTTCATGATACTTTCAAGTAATGATCAGTCCACCAATCCCACTTGGATGCTCAAGTTTCGTTCTTTAACTTTGAAGCATTCGATTGCAGTAACAGTTTGAATTTTTAGGTTTCACACTGTTATCTCCTATATTGACAGATGCATTGAGAACTCTAAATCAAACACGGTTTGTGCTAGCTTCTTGAAACTTGACACAATAATGTAGTTCTACGTTCTATCTCTAAGCTTTGTTTCCTCTTGATGTAGCCTTAAGCAGATACTGGTGAATGACACATTCAATGAAATGCCTTGTTAGGCTGCCAAAACACTAGAGTCTCCGGAAATCTCAACATAAAATTTTGCTTCCGACCTTCATGATACTTTCAAGTAATGAGCACTACACCAATCAACCTTGGATGCCCAACTTTCGTTCTCCTAGGTTGAAGTATTCGTTTGCAGTAACAGTTAATTTTTTAGGTTTCACTTTGTTTTCCCCTATATTGACAGATGCAGTTCGAACTCTATATCAAACACGGTTTGTGCTAGCTTCTTGAAACTTGACACATTACATTAGTTCTACGTTCTGTCTCTAAGGTTTGTTTCCACTTGATGTAGCCTAAACCAGGGACTGGTGAATAACACTTATATTGAAAGGGGTTGCCAAACTTCCAAAACACTAGAGTCTCCTGAAATCTCAACATATATTTTTTCATCCAATCTTCATGATACTTTCAAGTAATGATCAGTACACCAATCCCACTTGGATGCTCAAGTTTCGTTCTATTACATTGGAGTATTCGTTTGCACTAACAGTTTGAATTTTTAGGTTTCACTCTGTTTTCTCCTATATTGACAGATGCAGTTAGAACTCTAAATCAAACACGGTTTGTGCTAGCTTCTTGAAACTTGACACAATACAGTAGTTCTACGTTCTATCTCTAAGGTTTGTTTCCCCTTGATGTAGCCTTAAGCAGATACTGGTGAATGACACATTCAATGAAAGGCGTTGTTAGGCTGCCAAAACACGACATCTCCTGAAATCTCAACATAAATTTTTGCTTCCGACCTTCATGATAATTTTTAGTAATGAGCAGTACACAAATCAAACTTGGAATCCCAACTTTCTTTCTTCTAGGTTGAAGCATTCGTTTGCAGTAACAGTTTGAATTTTTAGGTTTCACTCTATTTTCTCCTATATTGACAGATGCAGTTAGAACTCTAAATCAAACACGGTTTGTGCTAGCTTCTTGACACTTGACACAACAGTAGTTCTACGTTCTATCTCTAAGGTTTGTTTCCTCTTGATGTAGCCTCTAGCAGATACTGGTGAATGAAACATTCAATGAAAGGCGTTGTTAGGCTGCCAAAACACTAGAGTCTCCTGAAATCTCAACATAAATTTTTGCTTCCGACCTTCATGATACTTTCAAGTAATGAGCAGTACACCAATCAAA
>NW_027510710.1:0-31441 GCF_048772815.1 Callospermophilus lateralis
CAACAAGTATCATCAAGATTGGGATGAAAAAATATTTGCTGGTATTCGGAAACTCGTGATTTCTTAGAAGCTTGGCAACCCCTCTCAATGAGAGTGCTTTTCCACAGTCTGTGCCTAGGGCTACTTGAAGAGGAAACAAACCATAGCGACAAAATGAGAACTCCTTTATTTTGTCAAGTTTCAAGAGCTACTACAAACCATGTTGGATTTAGAGTTCCAAATTCATCTTTCTATATAGGAGAGAACAGAGGGAAACCTAAATATAAAAACTGCTACTGTAGACGAACGCTTCAACCTAGAAGAACAAAATTTGGTGAGCCAAGTGGGATTTGTGTACTGATCATTACCACCAAGTATCATCAAGATTGGGTGAAAAATATTTGCTGGTATTTCGGAAACTCGTTATTTCGTAGACTTGGCAACCCCTCTCAATGAAAGTGCTTTCCAAAGTCTGTGCCTAGTGCTACTTGAAGAGGAAACAAACCATAGAGACAAAACTGAGAACTCCTTTATTTTGTCAAGTTTCAAAGAGCTACTGCAAACCATGTTGTATTTAGAGTTCCAAATTTATCTATCTATATGGAGAGAACGGAGGGAAACCTAAATATAAAAACTGCTACTGTAGACGAACGCTTCAACCTAGAAGAACAAAATTTGGTGAGCCAAGTGGGATTTGTGTACTGATCATTACCACCAAGTATCATCAAGATTGGGTGAAAAAATATTTGCTGGTATTTCGGAAACTCGTAATTTCTTAGAAGCTTGGCAACCCCTCTCAATGAAAGTGCTTTTCCAGAGTCTGTGCCTAGGGCTACTTGAACAGGAAAAAAACCATAGAGACAAAACTGAGAACTCATTTATTTTGTCAAGTTTCAAAGAGCTACTACAAACCATGTTGGATTTAGAGTTCCAAATTCATCTATCTGTATAGGAGAGAACAGAGGAAAACCTAAATATAAAAACTGCTACTGTACACAAACGCTTCAACCTAGAAGAACAAAATTTGGTGAGCTAAGTGGGATTTGTGTACTGATCATTAGCATCAAGTATCATCAAGATTGGGTGAAAAAATATTTGCTGGTATTTCGGAAACTCGTTATTTCGTAGAAGCTTGGCAACCCCTCTCAATGAAAGTGCTTTTCCACAGTCTGTGCCTAGGGCTACTTGAAGAGGAAACAAACCATAGAGACAAATCTGAGAACTCCTTTATTTTGTCAAGTTTCAAAGAGCTACTACAAACTATGTTGGATTTAGAGTTCCAAATACATCTATCTGTATAGGAGAGAACAGAGGGAAACCTAAATATAAAAAATGCTACTGTACACGAATGCTTCAACCTAGAAGAACTAAATTTGGTGAGCCAAGTGGGATTAGTGTACTGATTATTAGCAACAAGTATCATCAAGATTGGGTGAAAAAATATTTGCTGGTATTTCGGAAACTCGTGATTTCTTAGAAGCTTGGCAACCCTCTCAATGAGAGTGCTTTTCCACAGTCTGTGCCTAGGGCGACTTGAAGAGGAAACAAACCATAGCGACAAAAATGAGAACTCCTTTATTTTGTCAAGTTTCAAAGAGCTACTACAAACCATGTTGGATTTAGAGTTCCAAATTCATCTTTCTATATAGGAGAGAACAGAGGGAAACCTAAATATAAAAACTGCTACTGTAGACGAACACTTCAACCTAGAAGAACAAAATTTGGTGAGCCAAGTGGGATTTGTGTACTGATCATTACCACCAAGGATCATCAAGATTGGGTGAAAAAATATTTGCTGGTATTTCGGGAACTCGTTATTTCGTAGACTTGGCAACCCCTCTCAATGAAAGTGCTTTCCAAAGTCTGTGCCTAGTGCTACTTGAAGAGGAAACAAACCATAGAGACAAAACTGAGAACTCCTTTATTTTGTCAAGTTTCAAAGAGCTACTACAAACCATGTTGTATTAAGAGTTCCAAATTTATCTATCTATATGGGAGAGAACAGAGGGAAACCTAAATATAAAAACTGCTACTGTAGACGAACGCTTCAACCTAGAAGAACAAAATTTAGTGAGCCAAGTGGGATTTGTGTACTGATCATTACCACCAAGTATTATCAAGTTTGGGTGAAAAAATATTTGCTGGTATTTCGGAAACTCGTTATTTCGTAGAAGCTTGGACACCCCTCTCAATGAAAGTGCTTTCCACAGTCTGTGCCTAGGGCTACTTGAAGAGAAAACAAACCATAGAGACAAAAGTGAGAACTCCTTTATTTTGTCAAGTTTCAAAGAGCTACTACAAACCATGTTGGATTTAGAGTTCCAATTCATCTATCTGTATAGGAGAGAACAGAGGGAAACCTAAATATAAAACTGCTACTGTACACGAACGCTTCAACCTAGAAGAACTAAATTTGGTGAGCCAAGTGGGATTTGTGTACTGATTATTAGCAAGAAGTATCATCAGATTGGGTGAAAAATATTTGCTGGTATTTCGGAAACTCGTATTTCTTAGAAGTTTGGCAACCCTCTCAATGAAAGTGCTTTTCCACAGTCTGTGCCTGTGCCTTGGGGTACATGAAGAGGAAACAAACCATAGAGACAAAACTGAGAACTCCTTTATTTTGTCAAGTTTCAAGGAGCTAATACAAAGCATGTTGGATTTAGATTTCCAAATTCATCTATCTATATAGGAGAGAACAGAGGGAAACCTAAATATAAAAACTGCTACTGTAGACGAACGCTTCAACCTAGAGGAACAAAATTTGGTAAGCCAAGTGGGATTTGTGTACTGATCATTACCACCAAGTATCATCAAGATTGGGTGAAAAAATATTTGCTGGTATTTCGGAAACGCGTTATTTCTTAGAAGCTTGGCAACCCCTCTCAATGAAAGTGGTTTTCCACAGACTGTGCCTAGGGCTACTTGAAGAGGAAACAAACCATAGAGACAAATCTGAGAACTCTTTATTTTGTCATGTTTCAAAGAGCTACTACAAACCATGTTGGATTTAGAGTTCCAAATTCATCTATCTGTATAGGAGAGAACAGAGTGAAACCTAAATATAAAAACTGCTACTGTACACGAACGCTTCAACCAAGAAGAACAAAATTTGGTGAGCCAAGTGGGATTTGTGTACTGATCATTAGCAACAAGTATCATCAAGATTGGGTGAAAAAATATTTGCTGGTATTTCGGAAACTCATTATTTCTTAGAAGCTTGGCAACCCCTCTCAATGAAAGTGCTTTTCCACAGTCTGTGCCTAGGGCTACTTGAAGAGGAAACAAACCATAGAGACAAATCTGAGAACTCCTTTATTTTGTCAAGTTTCAAAGAGCTACTACAAACCATTATGGATGTAGAGTTCCAAATTCATCTATCTATATAGGAGAGAACAGAGGGAAACCTAAATATAAAAACTGCTACTGTAGACGAGCACTTCAACCAAGAAGAACAAAATTTGGTGAGCCAAGTGGGATTTGTGTACTGATCATTACCACCAAGTATCATCAAGATTGGGTGAAAAAATATTTGCTGGTATTTCGGAAACTCGTAATTTCTTAGAAGCTTGGCAACCCCTCTCAATGAAAGTGCTTTTCCAGAGTCTGTGCCTAGGGCTACTTGAACAGGAAAAAAACCATAGAGACAAAACTGAGAACTCATTTATTTTGTCAAGTTTCAAAGAGCTACTACAAACCATGTTGGATTTAGAGTTCCAAATTCATCTATCTGTATGGGAGAGAACGGAGGGAAACCTAAATATAAAAACTGCTACTGTACATGAATGCTTCAACCTAGAAGAACTAAATTTGGTGAGCCAAGTGGGATTTGTGTACTGATTATTAGCAACAAGTATCATCAAGATTGGGTGAAAAAATATTTGCTGGTATTTCGGAAACTCGTGATTTCTTAGAAGCTTGGCAACCCCTCTCAATGAGAGTGCTTTTCCACAGTCTGTGCCTAGGGCTACTTGAAGAGGAAACAAACCATAGCGACAAAACTGAGAACTCCTTTATTTTGTCAAGTTTCAAAGAGCTACTACAAACCATGTTGGATTTAGAGTTCCAAATTCATCTTTCTATATAGGAGAGAACAGAGGGAAACCTAAATATAAAAACTGCTACTGTAGACGAACGCTTCAACCTAGAAGAACAAAATTTGGTGAGCCAAGTGGGATTTGTGTACTGATCATTACCACCAAGTATCATCAAGATTGGGTGAAAAAATATTTGCTGGTATTTCGGAAACTCGTTATTTCGTAGACTTGGCAACCCCTCTCAATGAAAGTGCTTTCCAAAGTCTGTGCCTAGTGCTACTTGAAGAGGAAACAAACCATAGAGACAAAACTGAGAACTCCTTTATTTTGTCAAGTTTCAAAGAGCTACTGCAAACCATGTTGTATTTAGAGTTCCAAATTTATCTATCTATATGGGAGAGAACGGAGGGAAACCTAAATATAAAAACTGCTACTGTAGACGAACGCTTCAACCTAGAAGAACAAAATTTGGTGAGCCAAGTGGGATTTGTGTACTGATCATTACCACCAAGTATCATCAAGATTGGCTGAAAAAATATTTGCTGGTATTTCGGAAACTCGTAATTTCTTAGAAGCTTGGCAACCCCTCTCAATGAAAGTGCTTTTCCAGAGTCTGTGCCTAGGGCTACTTGAACAGGAAAAAAACCATAGAGACAAAACTGAGAACTCATTTATTTTGTCAAGTTTCAAAGAGCTACTACAAACCATGTTGGATTTAGAATTCCAAATTCATCTATCTGTATAGGAGAGAACAGAGGGAAACCTAAATATAAAAACTGCTACTGTACACAAACGCTTCAACCTAGAAGAACAAAATTTGGTGAGCTAAGTGGGATTTGTGTACTGATCATTAGCAACAAGTATCATCAAGATTGGGTGAAAAAATATTTGCTGGTATTTCGGAAACTCGTTATTTCGTAGAAGCTTGGCAACCCCTCTCAATGAAAGTGCTTTTCCACAGTCTGTGCCTAGGGCTACTTGAAGAGGAAACAAACCATAGAGACAAATCTGAGAACTCCTTTATTTTGTCAAGTTTCAAAGAGCTACTACAAACCATGTTGGATTTAGAGTTCCAAATACATCTATCTGTATAGGAGAGAACAGAGGGAAACCTAAATATAAAAAATGCTACTGTACACGAATGCTTCAACCTAGAAGAAATAAATTTGGTGAGCCAAGTGGGATTTGTGTACTGATTATTAGCAACAAGTATCATCAAGATTGGGTGAAAAAATATTTGCTGGTATTTCGGAAACTCGTGATTTCTTAGAAGCTTGGCAACCCCTCTCAATGAGAGTGCTTTTCCACAGTCTGTGCCTAGGGCTACTTGAAGAGGAAACAAACCATAGCGACAAAAATGAGAACTCCTTTATTTTGTCAAGTTTCAAAGAGCTACTACAAACCATGTTGGATTTAGAGTTCCAATTTCATCTTTCTATATAGGAGAGAACAGAGGGAAACCTAAATATAAAAACTGCTACTGTAGACGAACACTTCAACCTAGAAGAACAAAATTTGGTGAGCCAAGTGGGATTTGTGTACTGATCATTACCACCAAGGATCATCAAGATTGGGTGAAAAAATATTTGCTGGTATTTCGGAAACTCGTTATTTCGTAGACTTGGCAACCCGTCTCAATGAAAGTGCTTTCCAAAGTCTGTGCCTAGTGCTACTTGAAGAGGAAACAAACCATAGAGACAAAACTGAGAACTCCTTTATTTTGTCAAGTTTCAAAGAGCTACTACAAACCATGTTGTATTTAGAGTTCCAAATTTATCTATCTATATGGGAGAGAACAGAGGGAAACCTAAATATAAAAACTGCTACTGTAGACGAACGCTTCAACCTAGAAGAACAAAATTTAGTGAGCCAAGTGGGATTTGTGTACTGATCATTACCACCAAGTATTATCAAGATTGGGTGAAAAAATATTTGCTGGTATTTCGGAAACTCGTTATTTCGTAGAAGCTTGGACACCCCTCTCAATGAAAGTGCTTTCCACAGTCTGTGCCTAGGGCTACTTGAAGAGAAAACAAACCATAGAGACAAAAGTGAGAACTCCTTTATTTTGTCAAGTTTCAAAGAGCTACTACAAACCATGTTGGATTTAGAGTTCCAAATTCATCTATCTGTATAGGAGAGAACAGAGGGAAACCTAAATATAAAAACTGCTACTGTACACGAACGCTTCAACCTAGAAGAACTAAATTTGGTGAGCCAAGTGGGATTTGTGTACTGATTATTAGCAACAAGTATCATCAAGATTGGGTGAAAAAATATTTGCTGGTATTTCGGAAACTCGTTATTTCTTAGAAGTTTGGCAACCCCTCTCAATGAAAGTGCTTTTCCACAGTCTGTGCCTTGGGGTACATGAAGAGGAAACAAACCATAGAGACAAAACTGAGAACTCCTTTATTTTGTCAAGTTTCAAGGAGCTAATACAAAGCATGTTGGATTTAGATTTCCAAATTCATCTATCTATATAGGAGAGAACAGAGGGAAACCTAAATATAAAAACTGCTACTGTAGATGAACGCTTCAACCTAGAGGAACAAAATTTGGTAAGCCAAGTGGGATTCGTGTACTGATCATTACCACCAAGTATCATCAAGATTGGGTGAAAAAATATTTGCTGGTATTTCGGAAACGCGTTATTTCTTAGAAGCTTGGCAACCCCTCTCAATGAAAGTGGTTTTCCACAGACTGTGCCTAGGGCTACTTGAAGAGGAAACAAACCATAGAGACAAATCTGAGAACTCTTTATTTTGTCATGTTTCAAAGAGCTACTACAAACCATGTTGGATTTAGAGTTCCAAATTCATCTATCTGTATAGGAGAGAACACAGTGAAACCTAAATATAAAAACTGCTACTGTACACGAACGCTTCAACCAAGAAGAACAAAATTTGGTGAGCCAAGTGGGATTTGTGTACTGATCATTAGCAACAAGTATCATCAAGATTGGGTGAAAAAATATTTGCTGGTATTTCGGAAACTCATTATTTCTTAGAAGCTTGGCAACCCCTCTCAATGAAAGTGCTTTTCCACAGTCTGTGCCTAGGGCTACTTGAAGAGGAAACAAACCATAGAGACAAATCTGAGAACTCCTTTATTTTGTCAAGTTTCAAAGAGCTACTACAAACCATTATGGATGTAGAGTTCCAAATTCATCTATCTATATAGGAGAGAACAGAGGGAAACCTAAATATAAAAACTGCTACTGTAGACGAACACTTCAACCAAGAAGAACAAAATTTGGTGAGCCAAGTGGGATTTGTGTACTGATCATTACCACCAAGTATCATCAAGATTGGGTGAAAAAATATTTGCTGGTATTTCGGAAACTCGTAATTTCTTAGAAGCTTGGCAACCCCTCTCAATGAAAGTGCTTTTCCAGAGTCTGTGCCTAGGGCTACTTGAACAGGAAAAAAACCATAGAGACAAAACTGAGAACTCATTTATTTTGTCAAGTTTCAAAGAGCTACTACAAACCATGTTGGATTTAGAGTTCCAAATTCATCTATCTGTATAGGAGAGAACAGAGGGAAACCTAAATATAAAAACTGCTACTGTACACAAACGCTTCAACCTAGAAGAACAAAATTTGGTGAGCTAAGTGGGATTTGTGTACTGATCATTAGCAACAAGTATCATCAAGATTGGGTGAAAAAATATTTGCTGGTATTTCGGAAACTCGTTATTTCGTAGAAGCTTGGCAACCCCTCTCAATGATAGTGCTTTTCCACAGTCTGTGCCTAGGGCTACTTGAAGAGGAAACAAACCATAGAGACAAATCTGAGAACTCCTTTATTTTGTCAAGTTTCAAAGAGCTACTACAAACCATGTTGGATTTAGAGTTCCAAATACATCTATCTGTATAGGAGAGAACAGAGGGAAACCTAAATATAAAAAATGCTACTGTACACGAATGCTTCAACCTAGAAGAACTAAATTTGGTGAGCCAAGTGGGATTTGTGTACTGATTATTAGCAACAAGTATCATCAAGATTGGGTGAAAAAATATTTGCTGGTATTTCGGAAACTCGTGATTTCTTAGAAGCTTGGCAACCCCTCTCAATGAGAGTGCTTTTTCACAGTCTGTGCCTAGGGCTACTTGAAGAGGAAACAAACCATAGCGACAAAAATGAGAACTCCTTTATTTTGTCAAGTTTCAAAGAGCTACTACAAACCATGTTGGATTTAGAGTTCCAAATTCATCTTTCTATATAGGAGAGAACAGAGGGAAACCTAAATATAAAAACTGCCACTGTAGACGAACGCTTCAACCTAGAGGAACAAAATTTGGTAAGCCAAGTGGGATTTGTGTACTGATCATTACCACCAAGTATCATCAAGATTGGGTGAAAAAATATTTGCTGGTATTTCGGAAACTCGTTATTTCGTAGACTTGGCAACCCCTCTCAATGAAAGTGATTTCCAAAGTCTGTGCCTAGTGCTACTTTAAGAGGAAACAAACCATAGAGACAAAACTGAGAACTCCTTTATTTTGTCAAGTTTCAAAGAGCTACTACAAACCATGTTGTATTTAGAGTTCCAAATTTATCTATCTATATGGGAGAGAACAGAGGGAAACCTAAATATAAAAACTGCTACTGTAGACGAACGCTTCAACCTAGAAGAACAAAATTTAGTGAGCCAAGTGGGATTTGTGTACTGATCATTACCACCAAGTATTATCAAGATTGGGTGAAAAAATATTTGCTGGTATTTCGGAAACTCGTTATTTCGTAGAAGCTTGGACACCCCTCTCAATGAAAGTGCTTTCCACAGTCTGTGCCTAGGGCTACTTGAAGAGAAAACAAACCATAGAGACAAAAGTGAGAACTCCTTTATTTTGTCAAGTTTCAAAGAGCTACTACAAACCATGTTGGATTTAGAGTTCCAAATTCATCTATCTGTATAGGAGAGAACAGAGGGAAACCTAAATATAAAAACTGCTACTGTACACGAACGCTTCAACCTAGAAGAACTAAATTTGGTGAGCCAAGTGGGATTTGTGTACTGATTATTAGCAACAAGTATCATCAAGATTGGGTGAAAAAATATTTGCTGGTATTTCGGAAACTCGTTATTTCTTAGAAGTTTGGCAACCCCTCTCAATGAAAGTGCTTTTCCACAGTCTGTGCCTTGGGGTACATGAAGAGGAAACAAACCATAGAGACAAAACTGAGAACTCCTTTATTTTGTCAAGTTTCAAGGAGCTAATACAAAGCATGTTGGATTTAGATTTCCAAATTCATCTATCTATATAGGAGAGAACAGAGGGAAACCTAAATATAAAAACTGCTACTGTAGACGAACGCTTCAACCTAGAGGAACAAAATTTGGTAAGCCAAGTGGGATTTGTGTACTGATCATTACCACCAAGTATCATCAAGATTGGGTGAAAAAATATTTGCTGGTATTTCGGAAACGCGTTATTTCTTAGAAGCTTGGCAACCCCTCTCAATGAAAGTGGTTTTCCACAGACTGTGCCTAGGGCTACTTGAAGAGGAAACAAACCATAGAGACAAATCTGAGAACTCTTTATTTTGTCATGTTTCAAAGAGCTACTACAAACCATGTTGGATTTAGAGTTCCAAATTCATCTATCTGTATAGGAGAGAACAGAGTGAAACCTAAATATAAAAACTGCTACTGTACACGAACGCTTCAACCAAGAAGAACAAAATTTGGTGAGCCAAGTGGGATTTGTGTACTGATCATTAGCAACAAGTATCATCAAGATTGGGTGAAAAAATATTTGCTGGTATTTCGGAAACTCATTATTTCTTAGAAGCTTGGCAACCCCTCTCAATGAAAGTGCTTTTCCACAGTCTGTGCCTAGGGCTACTTGAAGAGGAAACAAACCATAGAGACAAATCTGAGAACTCCTTTATTTTGTCAAGTTTCAAAGAGCTACTACAAACCATTATGGATGTAGAGTTCCAAATTCATCTATCTATATAGGAGAGAACAGAGGGAAACCTAAATATAAAAACTGCTACTGTAGACGAACACTTCAACCAAGAAGAACAAAATTTGGTGAGCCAAGTGGGATTTGTGTACTGATCATTACCACCAAGTATCATCAAGATTGGGTGAAAAAATATTTGCTGGTATTTCGGAAACTCGTAATTTCTTAGAAGCTTGGCAACCCCTCTCAATGAAAGTGCTTTTCCAGAGTCTGTGCCTAGGGCTACTTGAACAGGAAAAAAACCATAGAGACAAAACTGAGAACTCATTTATTTTGTCAAGTTTCAAAGAGCTACTACAAACCATGTTGGATTTAGAGTTCCAAATTCATCTATCTGTATAGGAGAGAACAGAGGGAAACCTAAATATAAAAACTGCTACTGTACACAAACGCTTCAACCTAGAAGAACAAAATTTGGTGAGCTAAGTGGGATTTGTGTACTGATCATTAGCAACAAGTATCATCAAGATTGGGTGAAAAAATATTTGCTGGTATTTCGGAAACTCGTTATTTCGTAGAAGCTTGGCAACCCCTCTCAATGATAGTGCTTTTCCACAGTCTGTGCCTAGGGCTACTTGAAGAGGAAACAAACCATAGAGACAAATCTGAGAACTCCTTTATTTTGTCAAGTTTCAAAGAGCTACTACAAACCATGTTGGATTTAGAGTTCCAAATACATCTATCTGTATAGGAGAGAACAGAGGGAAACCTAAATATAAAAAATGCTACTGTACACGAATGCTTCAACCTAGAAGAACTAAATTTGGTGAGCCAAGTGGGATTTGTGTACTGATTATTAGCAACAAGTATCATCAAGATTGGGTGAAAAAATATTTGCTGGTATTTCGGAAACTCGTGATTTCTTAGAAGCTTGGCAACCCCTCTCAATGAGAGTGCTTTTTCACAGTCTGTGCCTAGGGCTACTTGAAGAGGAAACAAACCATAGCGACAAAAATGAGAACTCCTTTATTTTGTCAAGTTTCAAAGAGCTACTACAAACCATGTTGGATTTAGAGTTCCAAATTCATCTTTCTATATAGGAGAGAACAGAGGGAAACCTAAATATAAAAACTGCCACTGTAGACGAACGCTTCAACCTAGAGGAACAAAATTTGGTAAGCCAAGTGGGATTTGTGTACTGATCATTACCACCAAGTATCATCAAGATTGGGTGAAAAAATATTTGCTGGTATTTCGGAAACTCGTTATTTCGTAGACTTGGCAACCCCTCTCAATGAAAGTGATTTCCAAAGTCTGTGCCTAGTGCTACTTTAAGAGGAAAACAACCATAGAGACAAAACTGAGAACTCCTTTATTTTGTCAAGTTTCAAAGAGCTACTACAAACCATGTTGTATTTAGAGTTCCAAATTTATCTATCTATATGGGAGAGAACAGAGGGAAACCTAAATATAAAAACTGCTACTGTAGACGAACGCTTCAACCTAGAAGAACAAAATTAGTGAGCCAGTGGGATTGTGTACTGATCATTACCACCAAGTATTATCAAGATTGGGTGAAAAAATATTTGCTGGTATTTCGAAACTCGTTATTTCGTAGAAGCTTGGACACCCCTCTCAATGAAAGTGCTTTCCACAGTCTGTGCCTAGGGCTACTTGAAGAGAAAACAAACCATAGAGACAAAAGTGAGAACTCCTTTATTTTGTCAAGTTTCAAAGAGCTACTACAAACCATGTTGGATTTAGAGTTCCAAATTCATCTATCTGTATAGGAGAGAACAGAGGGAAACCTAAATATAAAAACTGCTACTGTACACGAACGCTTCAACCTAGAAGAACTAAATTTGGTGAGCCAAGTGGGATTTGTGTACTGATTATTAGCAACAAGTATCATCAAGATTGGGTGAAAAAATATTTGCTGGTATTTCGGAAACTCGTTATTTCTTAGAAGTTTGGCAACCCCTCTCAATGAAAGTGCTTTTCCACAGTCTGTGCCTTGGGGTACATGAAGAGGAAACAAACCATAGAGACAAAACTGAGAACTCCTTTATTTTGTCAAGTTTCAAGGAGCTAATACAAAGCATGTTGGATTTAGATTTCCAAATTCATCTATCTATATAGGAGAGAACAGAGGGAAACCTAAATATAAAAACTGCTACTGTAGACGAACGCTTCAACCTAGAGGAACAAAATTTGGTAAGCCAAGTGGGATTTGTGTACTGATCATTACCACCAAGTATCATCAAGATTGGGTGAAAAAATATTTGCTGGTATTTCGGAAACTGCGTTATTTCTTAGAAGCTTGGCAACCCCTCTCAATGAAAGTGGTTTTCCACAGACTGTGCCTAGGGCTACTTGAAGAGGAAACAAACCATAGAGACAAATCTGAGAACTCTTTATTTTGTCATGTTTCAAAGAGCTACTACAAACCATGTTGGATTTAGAGTTCCAAATTCATCTATCTGTATAGGAGAGAACAGAGTGAAACCTAAATATAAAACTGCTACTGTACACGAACGCTTCAACCAAGAAGAACAAAATTTGGTGAGCCAAGTGGGATTTGTGTACTGATCATTAGCAACAAGTATCATCAAGATTGGGTGAAAAAATATTTGCTGGTATTTCGGAACTCATTATTTCTTAGAAGCTTGGCAACCCCTCTCAATGAAAGTGCTTTTCCACAGTCTGTGCCTAGGGCTACTTGAAGAGGAAACAAACCATAGAGACAAATCTGAGAACTCCTTTATTTTGTCAAGTTTCAAAGAGCTACTACAAACCATTATGGATGTAGAGTTCCAAATTCATCTATCTATATAGGAGAGAACAGAGGGAAACCTAAATATAAAAACTGCTACTGTAGACGAGCACTTCAACCAAGAAGAACAAAATTTGGTGAGCCAAGTGGGATTTGTGTACTGATCATTACACCAAGTATCATCAAGATTGGGTGAAAAAATATTTGCTGGTATTTCGGAAACTCGTAATTTCTTAGAAGCTTGGCAACCCCTCTCAATGAAAGTGCTTTTCCAGAGTCTGTGCCTAGGGCTACTTGAACAGGAAAAAAACCATAGAGACAAAACTGAGAACTCATTTATTTTGTCAAGTTTCAAAGAGCTACTACAAACCATGTTGGATTTAGAGTTCCAAATTCATCTATCTGTATGGGAGAGAACGGAGGGAAACCTAAATATAAAAACTGCTACTGTACATGAATGCTTCAACCTAGAAGAACTAAATTTGGTGAGGCCAAGTGGATTTGTGTACTGATTATTAGCAACAAGTATCATCAAGATTGGGTGAAAAAATATTTGCTGGTATTTCGGAAACTCGTGATTTCTTAGAAGCTTGGCAACCCCTCTCAATGAGAGTGCTTTTCCACAGTCTGTGCCTAGGGCTACTTGAAGAGGAAACAAACCATAGCGACAAAACTGAGAACTCCTTTATTTTGTCAAGTTTCAAAGAGCTACTACAAACCATGTTGGATTTAGAGTTCCAAATTCATCTTTCTATATAGGAGAGAACAGAGGGAAACCTAAATATAAAAACTGCTACTGTAGACGAACGCTTCAACCTAGAAGAACAAAATTTGGTGAGCCAAGTGGGATTTGTGTACTGATCATTACCACCAAGTATCATCAAGATTGGGTGAAAAAATATTTGCTGGTATTTCGGAAACTCGTTATTTCGTAGACTTGGCAACCCCTCTCAATGAAAGTGCTTTCCAAAGTCTGTGCCTAGTGCTACTTGAAGAGGAAACAAACCATAGAGACAAAACTGAGAACTCCTTTATTTTGTCAAGTTTCAAAGAGCTACTGCAAACCATGTTGTATTTAGAGTTCCAAATTTATCTATCTATATGGGAGAGAACGGAGGGAAACCTAAATATAAAAACTGCTACTGTAGACGAACGCTTCAACCTAGAAGAACAAAATTTGGTGAGCCAAGTGGGATTTGTGTACTGATCATTACCACCAAGTATCATCAAGATTGGCTGAAAAAATATTTGCTGGTATTTCGGAAACTCGTAATTTCTTAGAAGCTTGGCAACCCCTCTCAATGAAAGTGCTTTTCCAGAGTCTGTGCCTAGGGCTACTTGAACAGGAAAAAAACCATAGAGACAAAACTGAGAACTCATTTATTTTGTCAAGTTTCAAAGAGCTACTACAAACCATGTTGGATTTAGAATTCCAAATTCATCTATCTGTATAGGAGAGAACAGAGGGAAACCTAAATATAAAAACTGCTACTGTACACAAACGCTTCAACCTAGAAGAACAAAATTTGGTGAGCTAAGTGGGATTTGTGTACTGATCATTAGCAACAAGTATCATCAAGATTGGGTGAAAAAATATTTGCTGGTATTTCGGAAACTCGTTATTTCGTAGAAGCTTGGCAACCCCTCTCAATGAAAGTGCTTTTCCACAGTCTGTGCCTAGGGCTACTTGAAGAGGAAACAAACCATAGAGACAAATCTGAGAACTCCTTTATTTTGTCAAGTTTCAAAGAGCTACTACAAACCATGTTGGATTTAGAGTTCCAAATACATCTATCTGTATAGGAGAGAACAGAGGGAAACCTAAATATAAAAAATGCTACTGTACACGAATGCTTCAACCTAGAAGAAATAAATTTGGTGAGCCAAGTGGGATTTGTGTACTGATTATTAGCAACAAGTATCATCAAGATTGGGTGAAAAAATATTTGCTGGTATTTCGGAAACTCGTGATTTCTTAGAAGCTTGGCAACCCCTCTCAATGAGAGTGCTTTTCCACAGTCTGTGCCTAGGGCTACTTGAAGAGGAAACAAACCATAGCGACAAAAATGAGAACTCCTTTATTTTGTCAAGTTTCAAAGAGCTACTACAAACCATGTTGGATTTAGAGTTCCAATTTCATCTTTCTATATAGGAGAGAACAGAGGGAAACCTAAATATAAAAACTGCTACTGTAGACGAACACTTCAACCTAGAAGAACAAAATTTGGTGAGCCAAGTGGGATTTGTGTACTGATCATTACCACCAAGGATCATCAAGATTGGGTGAAAAAATATTTGCTGGTATTTCGGAAACTCGTTATTTCGTAGACTTGGCAACCCGTCTCAATGAAAGTACTTTCCAAAGTCTGTGCCTAGTGCTACTTGAAGAGGAAACAAACCATAGAGACAAAACTGAGAACTCCTTTATTTTGTCAAGTTTCAAAGAGCTACTACAAACCATGTTGTATTTAGAGTTCCAAATTTATCTATCTATATGGGAGAGAACAGAGGGAAACCTAAATATAAAAACTGCTACTGTAGACGAACGCTTCAACCTAGAAGAACAAAATTTAGTGAGCCAAGTGGGATTTGTGTACTGATCATTACCACCAAGTATTATCAAGATTGGGTGAAAAAATATTTGCTGGTATTTCGGAAACTCGTTATTTCGTAGAAGCTTGGACACCCCTCTCAATGAAAGTGCTTTCCACAGTCTGTGCCTAGGGCTACTTGAAGAGAAAACAAACCATAGAGACAAAAGTGAGAACTCCTTTATTTTGTCAAGTTTCAAAGAGCTACTACAAACCATGTTGGATTTAGAGTTCCAAATTCATCTATCTGTATAGGAGAGAACAGAGGGAAACCTAAATATAAAAACTGCTACTGTACACGAACGCTTCAACCTAGAAGAACTAAATTTGGTGAGCCAAGTGGGATTTGTGTACTGATTATTAGCAACAAGTATCATCAAGATTGGGTGAAAAAATATTTGCTGGTATTTCGGAAACTCGTTATTTCTTAGAAGTTTGGCAACCCCTCTCAATGAAAGTGCTTTTCCACAGTCTGTGCCTTGGGGTACATGAAGAGGAAACAAACCATAGAGACAAAACTGAGAACTCCTTTATTTTGTCAAGTTTCAAGGAGCTAATACAAAGCATGTTGGATTTAGATTTCCAAATTCATCTATCTATATAGGAGAGAACAGAGGGAAACCTAAATATAAAAACTGCTACTGTAGATGAACGCTTCAACCTAGAGGAACAAAATTTGGTAAGCCAAGTGGGATTCGTGTACTGATCATTACCACCAAGTATCATCAAGATTGGGTGAAAAAATATTTGCTGGTATTTCGGAAACGCGTTATTTCTTAGAAGCTTGGCAACCCCTCTCAATGAAAGTGGTTTTCCACAGACTGTGCCTAGGGCTACTTGAAGAGGAAACAAACCATAGAGACAAATCTGAGAACTCTTTATTTTGTCATGTTTCAAAGAGCTACTACAAACCATGTTGGATTTAGAGTTCCAAATTCATCTATCTGTATAGGAGAGAACACAGTGAAACCTAAATATAAAAACTGCTACTGTACACGAACGCTTCAACCAAGAAGAACAAAATTTGGTGAGCCAAGTGGGATTTGTGTACTGATCATTAGCAACAAGTATCATCAAGATTGGGTGAAAAAATATTTGCTGGTATTTCGGAAACTCATTATTTCTTAGAAGCTTGGCAACCCCTCTCAATGAAAGTGCTTTTCCACAGTCTGTGCCTAGGGCTACTTGAAGAGGAAACAAACCATAGAGACAAATCTGAGAACTCCTTTATTTTGTCAAGTTTCAAAGAGCTACTACAAACCATTATGGATGTAGAGTTCCAAATTCATCTATCTATATAGGAGAGAACAGAGGGAAACCTAAATATAAAAACTGCTACTGTAGACGAACACTTCAACCAAGAAGAACAAAATTTGGTGAGCCAAGTGGGATTTGTGTACTGATCATTACCACCAAGTATCATCAAGATTGGGTGAAAAAATATTTGCTGGTATTTCGGAAACTCGTAATTTCTTAGAAGCTTGGCAACCCCTCTCAATGAAAGTGCTTTTCCAGAGTCTGTGCCTAGGGCTACTTGAACAGGAAAAAAACCATAGAGACATAACTGAGAACTCATTTATTTTGTCAAGTTTCAAAGAGCTACTACAAACCATGTTGGATTTAGAGTTCCAAATTCATCTATCTGTATAGGAGAGAACAGAGGGAAACCTAAATATAAAAACTGCTACTGTACACAAACGCTTCAACCTAGAAGAACAAAATTTGGTGAGCTAAGTGGGATTTGTGTACTGATCATTAGCAACAAGTATCATCAAGATTGGGTGAAAAAATATTTGCTGGTATTTCGGAAACTCGTTATTTCGTAGAAGCTTGGCAACCCCTCTCAATGATAGTGCTTTTCCACAGTCTGTGCCTAGGGCTACTTGAAGAGGAAACAAACCATAGAGACAAATCTGAGAACTCCTTTATTTTGTCAAGTTTCAAAGAGCTACTACAAACCATGTTGGATTTAGAGTTCCAAATACATCTATCTGTATAGGAGAGAACAGAGGGAAACCTAAATATAAAAAATGCTACTGTACACGAATGCTTCAACCTAGAAGAACTAAATTTGGTGAGCCAAGTGGGATTTGTGTACTGATTATTAGCAACAAGTATCATCAAGATTGGGTGAAAAAATATTTGCTGGTATTTCGGAAACTCGTGATTTCTTAGAAGCTTGGCAACCCCTCTCAATGAGAGTGCTTTTTCACAGTCTGTGCCTAGGGCTACTTGAAGAGGAAACAAACCATAGCGACAAAAATGAGAACTCCTTTTATTTTGTCAAGTTTCAAAGAGCTACTACAAACCATGTTGGATTTAGAGTTCCAAATTCATCTTTCTATATAGGAGAGAACAGAGGGAAACCTAAATATAAAAACTGCTACTGTAGACGAACGCTTCAACCTAGAGGAACAAAATTTGGTAAGCCAAGTGGGATTTGTGTACTGATCATTACCACCAAGTATCATCAAGATTGGGTGAAAAAATATTTGCTGGTATTTCGGAAACTCGTTATTTCGTAGACTTGGCAACCCCTCTCAATGAAAGTGCTTTCCAAAGTCTGTGCCTAGTGCTACTTTAAGAGGAAACAAACCATAGAGACAAAACTGAGAACTCCTTTATTTTGTCAAGTTTCAAAGAGCTACTACAAACCATGTTGTATTTAGAGTTCCAAATTTATCTATCTATATGGGAGAGAACAGAGGGAAACCTAAATATAAAAACTGCTACTGTAGACGAACGCTTCAACCTAGAAGAACAAAATTTAGTGAGCCAAGTGGGATTTGTGTACTGATCATTACCACCAAGTATTATCAAGATTGGGTGAAAAAATATTTGCTGGTATTTCGGAAACTCGTTATTTCGTAGAAGCTTGGACACCCCTCTCAATGAAAGTGCTTTCCACAGTCTGTGCCTAGGGCTTCTTGAAGAGAAAACAAACCATAGAGACAAAAGTGAGAACTCCTTTATTTTGTCAAGTTTCAAAGAGCTACTACAAACCATGTTGGATTTAGAGTTCCAAATTCATCTATCTGTATAGGAGAGAACAGAGGGAAACCTAAATATAAAAACTGCTACTGTACACGAACGCTTCAACCTAGAAGAACTAAATTTGGTGAGCCAAGTGGGATTTGTGTACTGATTATTAGCAACAAGTATCATCAAGATTGGGTGAAAAAATATTTGCTGGTATTTCGGAAACTCGTTATTTCTTAGAAGTTTGGCAACCCCTCTCAATGAAAGTGCTTTTCCACAGTCTGTGCCTTGGGGTACATGAAGAGAAAACAAACCATAGAGACAAAACTGAGAACTCCTTTATTTTGTCAAGTTTCAAGGAGCTAATACAAAGCATGTTGGATTTAGATTTCCAAATTCATCTATCTATATAGGAGAGAACAGAGGGAAACCTAAATATAAAAACTGCTACTGTAGACGAACGCTTCAACCTAGAGGAACAAAATTTGGTAAGCCAAGTGGGATTTGTGTACTGATCATTACCACCAAGTATCATCAAGATTGGGTGAAAAAATATTTGCTGGTATTTCGGAAACGCGTTATTTCTTAGAAGCTTGGCAACCCCTCTCAATGAAAGTGGTTTTCCACAGACTGTGCCTAGGGCTACTTGAAGAGGAAACAAACCATAGAGACAAATCTGAGAACTCTTTATTTTGTCATGTTTCAAAGAGCTACTACAAACCATGTTGGATTTAGAGTTCCAAATTCATCTATCTGTATAGGAGAGAACAGAGTGAAACCTAAATATAAAAACTGCTACTGTACACGAACGCTTCAACCAAGAAGAACAAAATTTGGTGAGCCAAGTGGGATTTGTGTACTGATCATTAGCAACAAGTATCATCAAGATTGGGTGAAAAAATATTTGCTGGTATTTCGGAAACTCATTATTTCTTAGAAGCTTGGCAACCCTCTCAATGAAAGTGCTTTTCCACAGTCTGTGCCTAGGGCTACTTGAAGAGGAAAACAAACCATAGAGACAAATCTGAGAACTCCTTTATTTTGTCAAGTTTCAAAGAGCTACTACAAACCATTATGGATTTAGAGTTCCAAATTCATCTATCTATATAGGAGAGAACAGAGGGAAACCTAAATATAAAAACTGCTACTGTAGACGAACGCTTCAACCTAGAAGAACAAAATTTGGTGAGCCAAGTGGGATTTATGTACTGATCATTACCACCAAGTATCACCAAGATTGTGTGAGAAAATATTTGCTGGTATTTCGGAAACTCGTTATTTCTTAGAAGCTTGGCAAACCATCTCAATGAAAGTGCTTTCCACAGTCTGTGCCTAGGGCTACTTTAAGAGGCAACAAACCATAGAGACAAAACTGAGAACTCCTTTATTTTGTCAAGTTTAAAAGAGCTACTACAAACCATATTGGATTTAGAGTTCCAAATTCATCTATCTGTATGGGAGAGAACAGAGTGAAACCTAAATATAAAAACTGCTACTGTAGACGAACGCTTCAACCTAGAAGAACAAAATTTGGTGAGCCAAGTGGGATTTGTGTACTGATCATTACCACCAAGTATTATCAAGATTGGGTGAAAAAAATATTTGCTGGTATTTCGGAAACTCGTTATTTCGTAGAAGCTTGGCAACCCCTCTCAATGAAAGTGCTTTCCACAGTCTGTGCCTAGGGCTACTTGAAGAGGAAACAAACCATAGAGACAAAAGTGAGAACTCCTTTATTTTGACAAGTTTCAAAGAGCTACTACAAACCATGTTGGATTTAGAGTTCCAAAATTCATGTATCTGTATAGGAGAGAACAGAGGGAAACCTAAATATAAAAACTGCTACTGTACACGAACGCTTCAACCTAGAAGAACTAAATTTGGTGAGCCAAGTGGGATTTGTGTACTGATTATTAGCAACAAGTATCATCAAGATTGGGTGAAAAATATTTGCTGGTATTTCGGAATTCGTTATTTCTTAGAAGCTTGGCAACCCCTCTCAATGAGAGTGCTTTTCCACAGTCTGTGCCTAGGGCTACTTGAAGAGGAAACAAACCATAGCGACAAAAATGAGAACTCCTTTATTTTGTCAAGTTTCAAAGAGCTACTACAAACCATGTTGGATTTAGAGTTCCAAATTCATCTATCTATATAGGAGAGAACAGAGACAAACCTAAATATAAAAACTGCTACTGTAGACGAACGCTTCAACCTAGAAGAACAAAATTTGGTGAGCCAAGTGGGATTTGAGTACTGATCATTACCACCAAGTATCAACAAGATTGGGTGAAAAAATATTTGCTGGTATTTCGGAAACTCGTTATTTCTTAGAAGCTTGGCAACCCCTCTCAATGAAAGTGCTTTTCCACAGTATGTGCCTAGGGCTACTTGAAGAGGAAACAAACCATAGAGACAAAACTGAGAACTCCTTTATTTTGTCAAGTTTCAAAGAGCTACTACAAACCATGTTGTATTTAGAGTTCCAAATTTATCAATCTATATGGGAGAGAACAGAGGGAAACCTAAATATAAAAACTGCTACTGTAGACGAACGCTTCAACCTAGAAGAACAAAATTTAGTGAGCCAAGTGGGATTTGTGTACTGATCATTACCACCAAGTATTATCAAGATTGGGTGAAAAAATATTTGCTGGTATTTCGGAAACTCGTTATTTCGTAGAAGCTTGGACACCCCTCTCAATGAAAGTGCTTTCCACAGTCTGTGCCTAGGGCTACTTGAAGAGAAAACAAACCATAGAGACAAAAGTGAGAACTCCTTTATTTTGTCAAGTTTCAAAGAGCTACTACAAACCATGTTGGATTTAGAGTTCCAAATTCATCTATCTGTATAGGAGAGAACAGAGGGAAACCTAAATATAAAAACTGCTACTGTACACGAACGCTTCAACCTAGAAGAACTAAATTTTTTGAGCCAAGTGGGATTTGTGTACTGATTATTAGCAACAAGTATCATCAAGATTGGGTGAAAAAATATTTGCTGGTATTTCGGAAACTCGTTATTTCTTAGAAGTTTGGCAACCCCTCTCAATGAAAGTGCTTTTCCACAGTCTGTGCCTTGGGGTACATGAAGAGGAAACAAACCATAGAGACAAAACTGAGAGCTCCTTTATTTTGCCAAGTTTCAAGGAGCTAATACAAAGCATGTTGGATTTAGATTTCCAAATTCATCTATCTATATAGGAGAGAACAGAGGGAAACCTAAAATATAAAAACTGCTACTGTAGACGAACGCTTCAACCTAGAGGAACAAAATTTGGTAAGCCAAGTGGGATTTGTGTACTGATCATTACCACCAAGTATCATCAAGATTGGGTGAAAAAATATTTGCTGGTATTTCGGAAACGCGTTATTTCTTAGAAGCTTGGCAACCCCTCTCAATGAAAGTGGTTTTCCTCAGACTGTGCCTAGGGCTACTTGAAGAGGAAACAAACCATAGAGACCAAATCTGAGAACTCCTTTATTTTGTCAAGTTTCAAAGAGCTACTACAAACCATTATGGATTTAGAGTTCCAAATTCATCTATCTATATAGGAGAGAACAGAGACAAACCTAAATATAAAAACTGCTACTGTAGACGAACGCTTCAACCTAGAAGAACAAAATTTGGTGAGCCAAGTGGGATTTATGTACTGATCATTACCACCAAGTATCACCAAGATTGTGTGAGAAAATATTTGCTGGTATTTCGGAAACTCGTTATTTCTTAGAAGCTTGGCAAACCATCTCAATGAAAGTGCTTTCCACAGTCTGTGCCTAGGGCTACTTTAAGAGGCAACAAACCATAGAGACAAAACTGAGAACTCCTTTATTTTGTCAAGTTTAAAAGAGCTACTACAAACCATGTTGGATTTAGAGTTCCAAATTCATCTATCTGTATGGGAGAGAACAGAGTGAAACCTAAATATAAAAACTGCTACTGTAGACGAACGCTTCAACCTAGAAGAACAAAATTTGGTGAGCCAAGTGGGATTTGTGTACTGATCATTACCACCAAGTATTATCAAGATTGGGTGAAAAAATATTTGCTGGTATTTCGGAAACTCGTTATTTCGTAGAAGCTTGGCAACCCCTCTCAATGAAAGTGCTTTCCACAGTCTGTGCCTAGGGCTACTTGAAGAGGAAACAAACCATACAGACAAAACTGAGAACTCCTTTATTTTGTCAAGTTTCAAAGAGCTACTACAAACCATGTTGGATTTAGAGTTCCAAATACATCTATCTGTATAGGAGAGAACAGAGGGAAACCTAAATATAAAAAAATGCTACTGTACACGAATGCTTCAACCTAGAAGAACTAAATTTGGTGAGCCAAGTGGGATTTGTGTACTGATTATTAGCAACAAGTATCATCAAGATTGGGTGAAAAAATATTTGCTGGTATTTCGGAAACTCGTGATTTCTTAGAAGCTTGGCAACCCCTCTCAATGAGAGTGCTTTTCCACAGTCTGTGCCTAGGGCTACTTTAAGAGGAAACAAACCATAGCGACAAAAATGAGAACTCCTTTATTTTGTCAAGTTTCAAAGAGCTACTACAAACCATGTTGGATTTAGAGTTCCAAATTCATCTTTCTATATAGGAGAGAACAGAGGGAAACCTAAATATAAAAACTGCTACTGTAGACGAACGCTTCAACCTAGAAGAACAAAATTTGGTGAGCCAAGTGGGATTTGTGTACTGATCATTACCACCAAGTATCATCAAGATTGGGTGAAAAAATATTTGCTGGTATTTCGGAAACTCGTTATTTCGTAGAAGCTTGGACACCCCTCTCAATGAAAGTGCTTTCCACAGTCTGTGCCTAGGGCTACTTGAAGAGAAAACAAACCATAGAGACAAAACTGAGAACTCCTTTATTTTGTCAAGTTTCAAAGAGCTACTACAAACCATGTTGGATTTAGAGTTCCAAATTCATCTATCTGTATAGGAGAGAACAGAGGGAAACCTAAATATAAAAACTGCTACTGTATACGAACGCTTCAACCTAGAAGAACTAAATTTGGTGAGCCAAGTGGGATTTGTGTACTGATTATTAGCAACAAGTATCATCAAGATTGGGTGAAAAAATATTTGCTGGTATTTCGGAAACGCGTTATTTCTTAGAAGTTTGGCAACCCCTCTCAATGAAAGTGCTTTTCCACAGTCTGTGCCTTGGGGTACATGAAGAGGAAACAAACCATAGAGACAAAACTGAGAACTCCTTTATTTTGTCAAGTTTCAAGGAGCTAATACAAAGCATGTTGGATTTAGATTTCCAAATTCATCTATCTATATAGGAGAGAACAGAGGGAAACCTAAATATAAAACTGCTACTGTAGACGAACGCTTCAACCTAGAAGAACAAAATTTGGTAAGCCAAGTGGGATTTGTGTACTGATCATTACCACCAAGTATCATCAAGATTGGGTGAAAAAATATTTGCTGGTATTTCGGAAACGCGTTATTTCTTAGAAGCTTGGCAACCCCTCTCAATGAAAGTGGTTTTCCACAGACTGTGCCTAGGGCTACTTGAAGAGGAAACAAACCATAGAGACAAATCTGAGAACTCCTTTATTTTGTCATGTTTCAAAGAGCTACTACAAACCATGTTGGATTTAGAGTTCCAAATTCATCTATCTGTATAGGAGAGAACAGAGTGAAACCTAAATATAAAAACTGCTACTGTACACGAACGCTTCAACCAAGAAGAACAAAATTTGGTGAGCCAAGTGGGATTTGTGTACTGATCATTAGCAACAAGTATCATCAAGATTGGGTGAAAAAATATTTGCTGGTATTTCGGAAACTCATTATTTCTTAGAAGCTTGGCAACCCCTCTCAATGAAAGTGCTTTTCCGCAGTCTGTGCCTAGGGCTACTTGAAGAGGAAACAAACCATAGAGACAAATCTGAGAACTCCTTTATTTTGTCAAGTTTCAAAGAGCTACTACAAACCATTATGGATTTAGAGTTCCAAATTCATCTATCTATATAGGAGAGAACAGAGAGAAACCTAAATATAAAAACTGCTACTGTAGACGAACGCTTCAACCTAGAAGAACAAAATTTGGTGAGCCAAGTGGGATTTATGTACTGATCATTACCACCAAGTATCACCAAGATTGTGTGAGAAAATATTTGCTGGTATTTCGGAAACTCGTTATTTCTTAGAAGCTTGGCAAAACCATCTCAATGAAAGTGCTTTCCACAGTCTGTGCCTAGGGCTACTTGAAGAGGCAACAAACCATAGAGACAAAACTGAGAACTCCTTTATTTTGTCAAGTTTAAAAGAGCTACTACAAACCATGTTGGATTTAGAGTTCCAAATTCATCTATCTGTATGGGAGAGAACAGAGTGAAACCTAAATATAAAAACTGCTACTGTAGACGAACGCTTCAACCTAGAAGAACAAAATTTGGTGAGCCAAGTGGGATTTGTGTACTGATCATTACCACCAAGTATTATCAAGATTGGGTGAAAAAATATTTGCTGGTATTTCGGAAACTCGTTATTTTCGTAGAAGCTTGGCAACCCCTCTCAATGAAAGTGCTTTCCACAGTCTGTGCCTAGGGCTACTTGAAGAGGAAACAAACCATAGAGAAAAAACTGAGAACTCCTTTATTTTGTCAAGTTTCAAAGAGCTACTACAAACCATGTTGGATTTAGAGTTCCAAATACATCTATCTGTATAGGAGAGAACAGAGGGAAACCTAAATATAAAAATGCTACTGTACACAATGCTTCAACCTAGAAGAACTAAATTTGGTGAGCCAAGTGGGATTTGTGTACTGATTATTAGCAACAAGTATCATCAAGATTGGGTGAAAAAATATTTGCTGGTATTTCGGAAACTCGTGATTTCTTAGAAGCTTGGCAACCCCTCTCAATGAGAGTGCTTTTCCACAGTCTGTGCCTAGGGCTACTTTAAGAGGAAACAAACCATAGCGACAAAAATGAGAACTCCTTTATTTTGTCAAGTTTCAAAGAGCTACTACAAACCATGTTGGATTTAGAGTTCCAAATTCATCTTTCTATATAGGAGAGAACAGAGGGAAACCTAAATATAAAAACTGCTACTGTAGACGAACGCTTCAACCTAGAAGAACAAAATTTGGTGAGCCAAGTGGGATTTGTGTACTGATCATTACCACCAAGTATCATCAAGATTGGGTGAAAAAATATTTGCTGGTATTTCGGAAACTCGTTATTTCGTAGAAGCTTGGACACCCCTCTCAATGAAGTGCTTTCCACAGTCTGTGCCTAGGGCTACTTGAAGAGAAAACAAACCATAGAGACAAAACTGAGAACTCCTTTATTTTGTCAAGTTTCAAAGAGCTACTACAAACCATGTTGGATTTAGAGTTCCAAATTCATCTATCTGTATAGGAGAGAACAGAGGGAAACCTAAATATAAAAACTGCTACTGTATACGAACACTTCAACCTAGAAGAACTAAATTTGGTGAGCCAAGTGGGATTTGTGTACTGATTATTAGCAACAAGTATCATCAAGATTGGGTGAAAAAATATTTGCTGGTATTTCGGAAACGCGTTATTTCTTAGAAGTTTGGCAACCCTCTCAATGAAAGTGCTTTTCCACAGTCTGTGCCTTGGGGTACATGAAGAGGAAACAAACCATAGAGACAAAACAGAGAACTCCTTTATTTTGTCAAGTTTCAAGGAGCTAATACAAAGCATGTTGGATTTAGATTTCCAAATTCATCTATCTATATAGGAGAGAACAGAGGGAAACCTAAATATAAAAACTGCTACTGTAGACGAACGCTTCAACCTAGAAGAACAAAATTTGGTAAGCCAAGTGGGATTTGTGTACTGATCATTACCACCAAGTATCATCAAGATTGGGTGAAAAAATATTTGCTGGTATTTCGGAAAACGCGTTATTTCTTAGAAGCTTGGCAACCCTCTCAATGAAAGTGGTTTTCCACAGACTGTGCCTAGGGCTACTTGAAGAGGAAACAAACCATAGAGACAAATCTGAGAACTCCTTTATTTTGTCATGTTTCAAAGAGCTACTACAAACCATGTTGGATTTAGAGTTCCAAATTCATCTATCTGTATAGGAGAGAACAGAGTGAAACCTAAATATAAAAACTGCTACTGTACACGAACGCTTCAACCAAGAAGAACAAAATTTGGTGAGCCAAGTGGGATTTGTGTACTGATCATTAGCAACAAGTATCATCAAGATTGGGTGAAAAAATATTTGCTGGTATTTCGGAAACTCATTATTTCTTAGAAGCTTGGCAACCCCTCTCAATGAAAGTGCTTTTCCGCAGTCTGTGCCTAGGGCTACTTGAAGAGGAAACAAACCATAGAGACAAATCTGAGAACTCCTTTATTTTGTCAAGTTTCAAAGAGCTACTACAAAACCATTATGGATTTAGAGTTCCAAATTCATCTATCTATATAGGAGAGAACAGAGAGAAACCTAAATATAAAAACTGCTACTGTAGACGAACGCTTCAACCTAGAAGAACAAATTTGGTGAGCCAAGTGGGATTTATGTACTGATCATTACCACCAAGTATCACCAAGATTGTGTGAGAAAATATTTGCTGGTATTTCGGAAACTCGTTATTTCTTAGAAGCTTGGCAAACCATCTCAATGAAAGTGCTTTCCACAGTCTGTGCCTAGGGCTACTTGAAGAGGCAACAAACCATAGAGACAAAACTGAGAACTCCTTTATTTTGTCAAGTTTAAAAGAGCTACTACAAACCATATTGGATTTAGAGTTCCAAATTCATCTATCTGTATGGGAGAGAACAGAGTGAAACCTAAATATAAAAACTGCTACTGTAGACGAACTCTTCAACCTAGAAGAACAAAATTTGGTGAGCCAAGTGGGATTTGTGTACTGATCATTACCACCAAGTATTATCAAGATTGGGTGAAAAATATTTGCTGGTATTTCGGAGACTCGTTATTTCGTAGAAGCTTGGCAACCCCTCTCAATGAAAGTGCTTTCCACAGTCTGTGCCTAGGGCTACTTGAAGAGGAAACAAACCATAGAGACAAAAACTGAGAACTCCTTTATTTTGTCAAGTTTCAAAGAGCTACTACAAACCATGTTGGATTTAGAGTTCCAAATACATCTATCTGTATAGGAGAGAACAGAGGGAAACCTAAATATAAAAAATGCTACTGTACACGAATGCTTCAACCTAGAAGAACTAAATTTGGTGAGCCAAGTCGGATTTGTGTACTGATTATTAGCAAAAAGTATCATCAAGATTGGGTGAAAAAATATTTGCTGGTATTTCGGAAACTCGTGATTTCTTAGAAGCTTGGCAACCCCTCTCAATGAGAGTGCTTTTCCACAGTCTGTGCCTAGGGCTACTTGAAGAGGAAACAAACCATAGCGACAAAATGAGAACTCCTTTATTTTGTCAAGTTTCAAAGAGCTACTACAAACCATGTTGGATTTAGAGTTCCAAATTCATCTTTCTATATAGGAGAGAACAGAGGGAAACCTAAATATAAAAACTGCTACTGTAGACGAACGCTTCAACCTAGAAGAACAAAATTTGGTAAGCCAAGTGGGATTTGTGTACTGATCATTACCACCAAGTATCACCAAGATTGGGTGAAAAAATATTTGCTGGTATTTCGGAAACGCGTTATTTCTTAGAAGCTTGGCAACCCCTCTCAATGAAAGTGGTTTTCCACAGACTGTGCCTAGGGCTACTTGAAGAGGAAACAAACCATAGAGACAAATCTGAGAACTCCTTTATTTTGTCATGTTTCAAAGAGCTACTACAAACCATGTTGGATTTAGAGTTCCAAATTCATCTATCTGTATAGGAGAGAAGAGAGTGAAACCTAAATATAAAAACTGCTACTGTACACGAACGCTTCAACCAAGAAGAACAAAATTTGGTGAGCCAAGTGGGATTTGTGTACTGATCATTAGCAACAAGTATCATCAAGATTGGGTGAAAAAATATTTGCTGGTATTTCGGAAACTCATTATTTCTTAGAAGCTTGGCAACCCCTCTCAATGAAAGTGCTTTTCCACAGTCTGTGCCTAGGGCTACTTGAAGAGGAAACAAACCATAGAGACAAATCTGAGAACTCCTTTATTTTGTCAAGTTTAAAGAGCTACTACAAACCATTATGGATTTAGAGTTCCAAATTCATCTATCTATATAGGAGAGAACAGAGAGAAACCTAAATATAAAAACTGCTACTGTAGACGAACGCTTCAACCTAGAAGAACAAAATTTGGTGAGCCAAGTGGGATTTATGTACTGATCATTACCACCAAGTATCACCAAGATTGTGTGAGAAAATATTTGCTGGTATTTCGGAAACTCGTTATTTCTTAGAAGCTTGGCAAACCATCTAAATGAAAGTGCTATCCACAGTCTGTGCCTAGGGCTACTTGAAGAGGCAACAAACCATAGAGACAAAACTGAGAACTCCTTTATTTTGTCAAGTTTAAAAGAGCTACTACAAACCATATTTTATTTAGAGTTCCAAATTCATCTATCTGTATGGGAGAGAACAGAGTGAAACCTAAATATAAAAACTGCTACTGTAGACGAACGCTTCAACCTAGAAGAACAAAATTTGGTGAGCCAAGTGGGATTTTTGTACTGATCATTACCACCAAGTATTATCAAGATTGGGTGAAAAAATATTTGCTGGTATTTCGGAAACTCGTTATTTCGTAGAATTTGGCAACCCCTCTCAATGAAAGTGCTTTCCACAGTCTGTGCCTAGGGCTACTTGAAGAGGAAACAAACCATAGAGACAAAACTGAGAACTCCTTTATTTTGTCAAGTTTCAAAGAGCTACTACAAACCATGTTGGATTTAGAGTTCCAAATACATCTATCTGTATAGGAGAGAACAGAGGAAAACCTAAATATAAAAAATGCTACTGTACACGAATGCTTCAACCTAGAAGAACTAAATTTGGTGAGCCAAGTGGGATTTGTGTACTGATTATTAGCAACAAGTATCATCAAGATTGGGTGAAAAAATATTTGCTTTTATTTCGGAAACTCGTGATTTCTTAGAAGCTTGGCAACCCCTCTCAATGAGAGTGCTTTTCCACAGTCTGTGCCTAGGGCTACTTGAAGAGGAAACAAACCATAGCGACAAAAATGAGAACTCCTTTATTTTGTCAAGTTTCAAAGAGCTACTACAAACCATGTTGGATTTAGAGTTCCAAAATTCATCTTTCTATATAGGAGAGAACAGAGGGAAACCTAAATATAAAAACTGCTACTGTAGACGAACGCTTCAACCTAGAAGAACAAAATTTGGTGAGCCAAGTGGGATTTATGTACTGATCATTACCACCAAGTATCACCAAGATTGTGTGAGAAAATATTTGCTGGTATTTCGGAAACTCGTTATTTCTTAGAAGCTTGGCAAACCATCTCAATGAAAGTGCTTTCCACAGTCTGTGCCTAGGGCTACTTTAAGAGGCAACAAACCATAGAGACAAAACTGAGAACTCCTTTATTTTGTCAAGTTTAAAAGAGCTACTACAAACCATATTGGATTTAGAGTTCCAAATTCATCTATCTGTATGGGAGAGAACAGAGTGAAACCTAAATATAAAAACTGCTACTGTAGACGAACGCTTCAACCTAGAAGAACAAAATTTGGTGAGCCAAGTGGGATTTATGTACTGATCATTACCACCAAGTATCACCAAGATTGTGTGAGAAAATATTTGCTGGTATTTCGGAAACTCGTTATTTCTTAGAAGCTTGGCAAACCATCTCAATGAAAGTGCTTTCCACAGTCTGTGCCTAGGGCTACTTGAAGAGGCAACAAACCATAGAGACAAAACTGAGAACTCCTTTATTTTGTCAAGTTTAAAAGAGCTACTACAAACCATATTGGATTTAGAGTTCCAAATTCATCTATCTGTATGGGAGAGAACAGAGTGAAACCTAAATATAAAACTGCTACTGTAGACGAACTCTTCAACCTAGAAGAACAAAATTTGGTGAGCCAAGTGGGATTTGTGTACTGATCATTACCACCAAGTATTATCAAGATTGGGTGAAAAAATATTTGCTGGTATTTCGGAGACTCGTTATTTCGTAGAAGCTTGGCAACCCCTCTCAATGAAAGTGCTTTCCACAGTCTGTGCCTAGGGCTACTTGAAGAGGAAACAAACCATAGAGACAAAACTGAGAACTCCTTTATTTTGTCAAGTTTCAAAGAGCTACTACAAACCATGTTGGATTTAGAGTTCCAAATACATCTATCTGTATAGGAGAGAACAGAGGGAAACCTAAATATAAAAAATGCTACTGTACACGAATGCTTCAACCTAGAAGAACTAAATTTGGTGAGCCAAGTGGGATTTGTGTACTGATTATTAGCAACAAGTATCATCAAGATTGGGTGAAAAAATATTTGCTGGTATTTCGGAAACTCGTGATTTCTTAGAAGCTTGGCAACCCCTCTCAATGAGAGTGCTTTTCCACAGTCTGTGCCTAGGGCTACTTGAAGAGGAAACAAACCATAGCGACAAAAATGAGAACTCCTTTATTTTGTCAAGTTTCAAAGAGCTACTACAAACCATGTTGGATTTAGAGTTCCAAATTCATCTTTCTATATAGGAGAGAACAGAGGGAAACCTAAATATAAAAACTGCTACTGTAGACGAACGCTTCAACCTAGAAGAACAAAATTTGGTAAGCCAAGTGGGATTTGTGTACTGATCATTACCACCAAGTATCACCAAGATTGGGTGAAAAAATATTTGCTGGTATTTCGGAAACGCGTTATTTCTTAGAAGCTTGGCAACCCCTGTCAATGAAAGTGGTTTTCCACAGACTGTGCCTAGGGCTACTTGAAGAGGAAACAAACCATAGAGACAAATCTGAGAACTCCTTTATTTTGTCATGTTTCAAAGAGCTACTACAAACCATGTTGGATTTAGAGTTCCAAATTCATCTATCTGTATAGGAGAGAAGAGAGTGAAACCTAAATATAAAAACTGCTACTGTACACGAACGCTTCAACCAAGAAGAACAAAATTTGGTGAGCCAAGTGGGATTTGTGTACTGATCATTAGCAACAAGTATCATCAAGATTGGGTGAAAAAATATTTGCTGTATTTCGGAAACTCATTATTTCTTAGAAGCTTGGCAACCCCTCTCAATGAAAGTGCTTT
>NW_027510711.1:0-31434 GCF_048772815.1 Callospermophilus lateralis
GCAGGGACTGGCGAATAACACTTATATTGAAAGGGGTTGCCAAACTTTCAAAAAACTAGAGTCTCCTGAAATCTCAACATATATTTTTTCATCCAATCTTCATGATACATTCAAGTAATGATCAGTACACCATTCCCACTTGGATGCCCAAGTTTTGTTCTTCTAGGTTGAAGCATTCGTTTGCAGGAACAGTTTGAATTTTTAGGTTTCACTCTGTTTTCTCCTATATTGACAGATGCAGTTAGAACTTTAAATCAAACACGGTTTGTGCTAGCTACTTGAAACATGACACAATAAAGTAGTTCTACGTTCTATCCCTAAGGTTTGTTTCCTCTTGATGTAGCCTTAAGCAGAGACTGGCGAATAACACATTCAATGAAAGGCGTTGTTAGGCTGCCAAAAAACTACAGTCTCCTGAAATCTCATCATATATTTTTTCTTCCGACCTTCATGATACTTTCAAGTAATGAGCAGTGCACCAATCAAACTTGGATGCCCAAGTTTCGTTCTCCTAGGTTGAAGCATTCGTTTGCAGGAACAGTTTGAATTTTTAGGTTTCACTCTGTTTTGTCCTATATTGACAGATGCAGTTCGAACTCTAAATCAAACACGGTTTGTGCTAGCTTCTTGAAACTTGACAAAATACTGTAGTTCTACGTTCTATCTCTAAGGTTTGTTTCCTCTTGATGTAGCCTAATGCAGTTACTGGCGAATAACACTTTTATTGAAAGGGGTTGCCAAACTTCCAAAAACTAGAGTCTTCTGAAATCTCAACATATATTTTTGCATCCAATCTTCATGATACTTTCGAGTAATGATCAGTACACCAATCCCACTTGGATGCTCAAGTTTCATTCTCCTACGTTGAAGCATTCGTTTGCAGTAACAGTTTGAATTTTTAGGTTTCATTCTGCTTTCTCCTATATTGACAAATGTAGTTCAAACTCTAAATCATACACGGTTGGGCTAGCTTCTTGAAACTTGACACAATAAAGTAGTTCTGCATTCTATCCCTAAGGTGTGTTTCCTCTTGATGTAGCCTTCAGCACAGACTGGCGAATAACACTTTCAATGAAAGGCGTTGTTAGGCTGCCAAAAAACTAGAGTCTCCTGAAATCTCAACACATATTTTTTCCGACCTTAATGATACTTTCAAGTAATGAGCAGTACACAAATCAAACTTGGATGCCCATGTTTCGTTCTCCTAGGTTGATGCATTCGTTTGCAGTAACAGTTTGAATTTCTAGGTTTCACTCTGTTTTCTCCTATATTGACAGATGCAGCTAGAACTCTAAATCAAACACGGTTTGTGCTAGCTTCTTGAAACTTGACACAATAAAGTAGTTCCATGTTCTATCTCTAAGGTTTGTTTCCTCTTGATGTACCCTAATGCAGGGACTGGCGAATAACACTTATATTGAAAGGGGTTGCCAAACTTTCAAAAAACTAGAGTCTCCTGAAATCTCAACATATATTTTTTCATCCAATCTTCAGGATACATTCAAGTAATGATCAGTACACCATTCCCACTTGGATGCCCAAGTTTTGTTCTTCTAGGTTGAAGCATTCGTTTGCAGGAACAGTTTGAATTTTTAGGTTTCACTCTGTTTTCTCCTATATTGACAGATGCAGTTAGAACTTTAAATCAAACACGGTTTGTTCTAGCTACTTGAAACATGACACAATAAAGTAGTTCTACGTTCTATCCCTAAGGTTTGTTTCCTCTTGATGTAGCCTTAAGCAGAGACTGGCGAATAACACATTCAATGAAAGGCGTAGTTAGGCTGCCAAAAAACTACAGTCTCCTGAAATCTCATCATATATTTTTTCTTCCGACCTTCATGATACTTTCAAGTAATGAGCAGTGCACCAATCAAACTTGGATGCACAAGTTTCCTTCTCCTAGGTTGAAGCATTCGTTTGCAGGAACAGTTTGAATTTTTAGGTTTCACTCTGTTTTGTCCTATATTGACAGATGCAGTTCGAACTCTAAATCAAACACGGTTTGTGCTAGCTTCTTGAAACTTGACAAAATACTGTAGTTCTACGTTCTATCTCTAAGGTATGTTTCCTCTTGATGTCGCCTAATGCAGTTACTGGCGAGTAACACTTTTATTGAAAGGGGTTGCCAAACTTCCCAAAACTAGAGTCTTCTGAAATCTCAACATATATTTTTGCATCCAATTTTCATGATACTTTCGAGTAATGATCAGTACACCAATCCCACTTGGATGCTCAAGTTTCATTCTCCTACGTTGAAGCATTCGTTTGCAGTAACAGTTTGAATTTTTAGGTTTCATTCTGCTTTCTCCTATATTGACAAATGTAGTTCAAACTCTAAATCATACACGGTTTGGGCTAGCTTCTTGAAACTTGACACAATAATGTAGTTCTACCTTCTATCCCTAAGGTTTGTTTCCTCTTGATGTAGCCTTCAGCACAGACTGGCGAATAACACTTTCAATGAAAGGCGTTGTTAGGCTGCCAAAAAACTAGAGTCTCCTGAAATCTCAACACATATTTTTTTCCGACCTTAATGATACTTTCAAGTAATGAGCAGTACACCAATCAAACTTGGATGCCCAAGTTTCGTTCTCCTCGGTTGATGCATTCGTTTGCAGTAACAGTTTGAATTTCTAGGTTTCACTCTGTTTTCTCCTATATTGACAGATGCAGCTAGAACTCTAAATCAAACACGGTTTGTGCTAGCTTCTTGAAACTTGACACAATAAAGTAGTTCTACGTTCTATCTCTAAGGTTTGTTTCCTCTTGATGTAGCCTAATGCAGGGACTGGCGAATAACACTTATATTGAAAGGGGTTGCCAAACTTTCAAAAAACTAGAGTCTCCTGAAATCTCAACATATATTTTTTCATCCAATCTTCATGATACATTCAAGTAATGATCAGTACACCATTCCCACTTGGATGCCCAAGTTTTATTCTTCTAGGTTGAAGCATTCGTTTGCAGGAACAGTTTGAATTTTTAGGTTTCACTCTGTTTTCTCCTATATTGACAGATGCAGTTAGAACTTTAATTCAAACACGGTTTGTGCTAGCTACTTGAAACATGACACAATAAAGTAGTTCTACGTTCTATCCCTAAGGTTTGTTTCCTCTTGATGTAGCCTTAAGCAGAGACTGGCGAATAACACATTCAATGAAAGGCGTTGTTAGGCTGCCAAAAAACTACAGTCTCCTGAAATCTCATCATATTTTTTTTCTTCCGACCTTCATGATACTTTCAAGTAATGAGCAGTTCACCAATCAAACTTGGATGCCCAAGTTTCGTTCTCCTAGGTTGAAGCATTCGTTTGCAGGAACAGTTTGAATTTTTAGGTTTCACTCTGTTTTGTCCTATATTGACAGATGCAGTTCGAACTCTAAATCAAACACGGTTTGTGCTAGCTTCTTGAAACTTGACAAAATACTGTAGTTCTACGTTCTATCTCTAAGGTATGTTTCCTCTTGATGTCGCCTAATGCAGTTACTGGCGAATAACACTTTTATTGAAAGGGGTTGCCAAACTTCCCAAAACTAGAGTCTTCTGAAATCTCAACATATATTTTTGCATCCAATTTTCATGATACTTTCGAGTAATGATCAGTACACCAATCCCACTTGGATGCTCAAGTTTCATTCTCCTACGTTGAAGCATTCGTTTGCAGTAACAGTTTGAATTTTTAGGTTTCATTCTGCTTTCTCGTATATTGACAAATGTAGTTCAAACTCTAAATCATACACGGTTTGGGCTAGCTTCTTGAAACTTGACACAATAATGTAGTTCTACCTTCTATTCCTAAAGTTTGTTTCCTCTTGATGTAGCCTTCAGCACAGACTGGCGAATAACACTTTCAATGAAAGGCGTTGTTAGGCTGCCAAAAAACTAGAGTCTCCTGAAATCTCAACACATATTTTTTTCCGACCTTAATGATACTTTCAAGTAATGAGCAGTACACCAATCAAACTTGGATGCCCAAGTTTCGTTCTCCTCGGTTGATGCATTCGTTTGCAGTAACAGTTTGAATTTCTAGGTTTCACTCTGTTTTCTCCTATATTGACAGATGCAGCTAGAACTCTAAATCAAACACGGTTTGTGCTAGCTTCTTGAAACTTGACACAATAAAGTAGTTCTACGTTCTATCTCTAAGGTTTGTTTCCTCTTGATGTAGCCTAATGCAGGGACTGGCGAATAACACTTATATTGAAAGGGGTTGCCAAACTTTCAAAAACTAGAGTCTCCTGAAATCTCAACATATATTTTTTCATCCAATCTTCATGATACATTCAAGTAATGATCAGTACACCATTCCCACTTGGATGCCCAAGTTTTGTTCTTCTAGGTTGAAGCATTCGTTTGCAGGAACAGTTTGAATTTTTAGGTTTCACTCTGTTTTCTCCTATATTGACAGATGCAGTTAGAACTTTAAATCAAACACGGTTTGTGCTAGCTACTTGAAACATGACACAATAAAGTAGTTCTACGTTCTATCCCTAAGGTTTGTTTCCTCTTGATGTAGCCTTAAGCAGAGACTGGCGAATAACACATTCAATGAAAGGCGTTGTTAGGCTGCCAAAAAACTACAGTCTCCTGAAATCTCATCATATTTTTTTTCTTCCGACCTTCATGATACTTTCAAGTAATGAGCAGTGCACCAATCAAACTTGGATGCCCAAGTTTCGTTCTCCTAGGTTGAAGCATTCGTTTGCAGGAACAGTTTGAATTTTTAGGTTTCACTCTGTTTTGTCCTATATTGACAGATGCAGTTCGAACTCTAAATCAAACACGGTTTGTGCTAGCTTCTTGAAACTTGACAAAATACTGTAGTTCTACGTTCTATCTCTAAGGTTTGTTTCCTCTTGATGTAGCCTAATGCAGTTACTGGCGAATAACACTTTATTGAAAGGGGTTGCCAAACTTCCCAAAACTAGAGTCTTCTGAAATCTCAACATATATTTTTTATAAAATCTTCATGATACTTTCGAGTAATGATCAGTACACCAATCCCACTTGGATGCTCAAGTTTCATTCTCCTACGTTGAAGCATTCGTTTGCAGTAACAGTTTGAATTTTTAGGTTTCATTCTGCTTTCTCCTATATTGACAAATGTAGTTCAAACCCTAAATCATACACGGTTTGGGCTAGCTTCTTGAAACTTGACACAATAAAGTAGTTCTGCATTCTATCCCTAAGGTTTGTTTCCTCTTGATGTAGCCTTCAGCACAGACTGGCGAATAACACTTTCAATGAAAGGCGTTGTTAGGCTGCCAAAAAACTAGAGTCTCCTGAAATCTCAACACATATTTTTTTCCGACCTTAATGATACTTTCAATTAATGAGCAGTACACCAATCAAACTTGGATGCCCAAGTTTCGTTCTCCTAGGTTGATGCATTCGTTTGCAGTAACAGTTTGAATTTCTAGCTTTCACTCTGTTTTCTCCTATATTGACAGATGCAGCTGGAACTCTAAATCAAACACGGTTTGTGCTAGCTTCTTGAAACTTGACACAATAAAGTAGTTCTACGTTCTATCTCTAAGGTTTCTTTCCTCTTGATGTAGCCTAATGCAGGGACTGGCGAATAACACTTATATTGAAAGGGGTTGCCAAACTTTCAAAAAACTAGAGTCTCCTGAAATCTCAACATATATTTTTTCATCCAATCTTCATGATACATTCAAGTAATGATCAGTACACCATTCCCACTTCGATGCCCAAGTTTTGTTCTTCTAGGTTGAAGCATTCGTTTGCAGGAACAGTTTGAATTTTTAGGTTTCACTCTGTTTTCTCCTATATTGACAGATGCAGTTAGAACTTTAAATCAAACACGGTTTGTGCTAGCTACTTGAAACATGACACAATAAAGTAGTTCTACGTTCTATCCCTAAGGTTTGTTTCCTCTTGATGTAGCCTTAAGCAGAGACTGGCGAATAACACATTCAATGAAAGGCGTTGTTAGGCTGCCAAAAAACTACAGTCTCCTGAAATCTCATCATATATTTTTTTCTTCCGACCTTCATGATACTTTCAAGTAATGAGCAGTGCACCAATCAAACTTGGATGCCCAAGTTTCGTTCTCCTAGGTTGAAGCATTCGTTTGCAGGAACAGTTTGAATTTTTAGGTTTCACTCTGTTTTGTCCTATATTGACAGATGCAGTTCGAACTCTAAATCAAACACGGTTTGTGCTAGCTTCTTGAAACTTGACAAAATACTCTAGTTCTACGTTCTATCTCTAAGGTTTGTTTCCTCTTGATGTAGCTTAATGCAGGGACTGGCGAATAACACTTTTATTGAAAGGGGTTGCCAAACTTTCCAAAACTAGAGTCTTCTGAAATCTCAACATATTTTTTTTATCCAATCTTCATGATACTTTCGAGTAATGATCAGTACACCAATCCCACTTGGATGCTCAAGTTTCATTCTCCTACGTTGAAGCATTCGTTTGCAGTAACAGTTTGAATTTTTAGGTTTCATTCTGCTTTCTCCTATATTGACAAATGTAGTTCAAACTCTAAATCATACACGGTTTGGGCTAGCTTCTTGAAACTTGACATAATAAAGTAGTTCTGCATTCTATCCCTAAGGTTTGTTTCCTCTTGATGTAGCCTTCAGCACAGAATGGCGAATAACACTTTCAATGAAAGGCGTTGTTAGGCTGCCAAAAAACTAGAGTCTCCTGAAATCTCAACACATATTTTTTTCCGACCTTAATGATACTTTCAAGTAATGAGCAGTACACCAATCAAACTTGGATGCCCAAGTTTCGTTCTCCTAGGTTGATGCATTCGTTTGCAGTAACAGTTTGAATTTCTAGGTTTCACTCTGTTTTCTCCTATATTGACAGATGCAGCTAGAACTCTAAATCAAACACGGTTTGTGCTAGCTTCTTGAAACTTGACACAATAAAGTAGTTCTACGTTCTATCTCTAAGGTTTGTTTCCTGTTGATGTAGCCTAATGCAGGGACTGGCGAATAACACTTATATTGAAAGGGGTTGCCAAACTTTCAAAAAACTAGAGTCTCCTGAAATCTCAACATATATTTTTTCATCCAATCTTCATGATACATTCAAGTAATGATCAGTACACCATTCCCACTTGGATGCCCACGTTTTGTTCTTCTAGGTTGAAGCATTCGTTTGCAGGAACAGTTTGAATTTTTAGGTTTCACTCTGTTTTCTCCTATATTGGCAGATGCAGTTAGAACTTTAAATCAAACACGGTTTGTGCTAGCTACTTGAAACATGACACAATAAAGTAGTTCTACGTTCTATCCCTAAGGTTTGTTTCCTCTTGATGTAGCCTTAAGCAGAGACTGGCGAATAACACATTCAATGAAAGGCGTCGTTAGGCTGCCAAAAAACTACAGTCTCCTGAAATCTCATCATATATTTTTTCTTCCGACCTTCATGATACTTTCAAGTAATGAGCAGTGCACCAATCAAACTTGGATGCCCAAGTTTCGTTCTCCTAGGTTGAAGCATTCGTTTGCAGGAACAGTTTGAATTTTTAGGTTTCACTCTGTTTTGTCCTATATTGACAGATGCAGTTCGAACTCTAAATCAAACACGGTTTGTGCTAGCTTCTTGAAACTTGACACAATACTGTAGTTCTACGTTCTATCTCTTAGGTTTGTTTCCTCTTGATGTAGCCTAATGCAGGGACTGGCGAATAACACTTTTATTGAAAGGGGTTGCCAAACTTCCCAAAACTAGAGTCTTCTGTAATCTCAACATATATTTTTTTATCCAATCTTCATGATACTTTCGAGTAATGATCAGTACACCAATCCCACTTGGATGCTCAAGTTTCCTTCTCCTACGTTGAAGCATTCGTTTGCAGTAACAGTTTGAATTTTTAGGTTTCATTCTGCTTTCTCCTATATTGACAAATGTAGTTCAAACTCTAAATCATACACGGTTTGGGCTAGCTTCTTGAAACTTGACACAATAAAGTAGTTCTACATTCTATCCCTAAGGTTTGTTTCCTCTTGATGTAGCCTTCAGCACAGACTGGCGAATAACACTTTCAATGAAAGGCGTTGTTAGGCTGCCAAAAAACTAGAGTCTCCTGAAATCTCAACACATATTTTTTTCCGACCTTAATGATACTTTCAAGTAATGAGCAGTACACCAATCAAACTTGGATGCCCAAGTTTCGTTCTCCTAGGTTGATGCATTCGTTTGCAGTAACAGTTTGAATTTCTAGGTTTCACTCTGTTTTCTCCTATATTGACAGATGCAGCTAGAACTCTAAATCAAACACGGTTTGTGCTAGCTTCTTGAAACTTGACACAATAAAGTAGTTCTACGTTCTATCTCTAAGGTTTGTTTCCTCTTGATGTAGCCTAATGCAGGGACTGGCGAATAACACTTATATTGAAAGGGGTTGCCAAACTTTCAAAAAACCAGAGTCTCCTGAAATCTCAACATATATTTTTTCATCCAATCTTCATGATACATTCAAGTAATGATCAGTACACCATTCCCACTTGGATGCCCAAGTTTGGTTCTTCTAGGTTGAAGCATTCGTTTGCAGGAACAGTTTGAATTTTTAGGTTTCACTCTGTTTTCTCCTATATTGACAGTTGCAGTTAGAACTTTAAATCAAACACGGTTTGTGCTAGCTACTTGAAACATGACACAATAAAGTAGTTCTACGTTCTATCCCTAAGGTTTGTTTCCTCTTGATGTACCCTTAAGCAGAGACTGGCGAATAACACATTCAATGAAAGGCGTTGTTAGGCTGCCAAAAAACTACAGTCTCCTGAAATCTCATCATATATTTTTTCTTCCGACCTTCATGATACTTTCAAGTAATGAGCACTGCACCAATCAAACTTGGATGCCCAAGTTTCGTTCTCCTAGGTTGAAGCATTCGTTTGCAGGAACAGTTTGAATTTTTAGGTTTCACTCTGTTTTGTCCTATATTGACAGATGCAGTTCGAACTCTAAATCAAACACGGTTTGTGCTAGCTTCTTGAAACTTGACAAAATACTGTAGTTCTACGTTCTATCTCTAAGGTTTGTTTCCTCTTAATGTAGCCTAATGCAGGGACTGGCGAATAACACTTTTATTGAAAGGGGTTGCCAAACTTCCCAAAACTAGAGTCTTCTGAAATCTCAACATATATTTTTTTATTCAATCTTCATGATACTTTCGAGTAATGATCAGTACACCAATCCCACTTGGATGCTCAAGTTTCCTTCTCCTACGTTGAAGCATTCGTTTGCAGTAACAGTTTGAATTTTTAGGTTTCATTCTGCTTTCTCCTATATTGACAAATGTAGTTCAAACTCTAAATCATACACGGTTTGGGCTAGCTTCTTGAAACTTGACACAATAAAGTAGTTCTACATTCTATCCCTAAGGTTTGTTTCCTCTTGATGTAGCCTTCAGCACAGACTGGCGAATAACACTTTCAATGAAAGGCGTTGTTAGGCTGCCAAAAAACTAGAGTCTCCTGAAACCTCAACACATATTTTTTTCCGACCTTAATGATACTTTCAAGTAATGAGCAGTACACCAATCAAACTTGGATGCCCAAGTTTCGTTCTCCTAGGTTGATGCATTCGTTTGCAGTAACAGTTTGAATTTCTAGGTTTCACTCTGTTTTCTCCTATATTGACAGATGCAGCTAGAACTCTAAATCAAACACGGTTTGTGCTAGCTTCTTGAAACTTGACACAATAATGTAGTTCTACGTTCTATCTCTAAGGTTTGTTTCCTCTTGATGTAGCCTAATGCAGGGACTGGCGAATAACACTTATATTGAAAGGGGTTGCCAAACTTTCAAAAAACTAGAGTCTCCTGAAATCTCAACATATATTTTTTTATCCAATCTTCATGATACATTCAAGTAATGATCAGTACACCATTCCCACTTGGATGCCCAAGTTTTGTTCTTCTAGGTTGAAGCATTCGTTTGCAGGAACAGTTTGAATTTTTAGGTTTCACTCTGTTTTCTCCTATATTGACAGATGCAGTTAGAACTTTAAATCAAACACGGTTTGTGCTAGCTACTTGAAACATGACACAATAAAGTAGTTCTACGTTCTATCCCTAATTTTTGTTTCCTCTTGATGTACCCTTAAGCAGAGACTGGCGAATAACACATTCAATGAAAGGCGTTGTTAGGCTGCCAAAAAACTACAGTCTCCTGAAATCTCATCATATATTTTTTCTTCCGAACTTCATGATACTTTCAAGTAATGAGCAGTGCACCAATTAAAATTGGATGCCCAAGTTTCGTTCTCCTAGGTTGAAGCATTCGTTTGCAGGAACAGTTTGAATTTTTAGGTTTCACTCTGTTTTGTCCTATATTGACAGATGCAGTTCGAACTCTAAATCAAACACGGTTTGTGCTAGCTTCTTGAAACTTGACAAAATACTGTAGTTCTACGTTCTATCTCTAAGGTTTGTTTCCTCTTGATGTAGCCTAATGCAGTTACTGGCGAATAACACTTTTATTGAAAGGGGTTGCCAAACTTCCCAAAACTAGAGTCTTCTGAAATCTCAACATATATTTTTTTATAAAATCTTCATGATACTTTCGAGTAATGATCAGTACACCAATCCCACTTGGATGCTCAAGTTTCATTCTCCTACGTTGAAGCATTCGTTTGCAGTAACAGTTTGAATTTTTAGGTTTCACTGTTTTCTTCTATATTGACAAATGTAGTTCAAACTCTAAATCATACACGGTTTGGGCTAGCTTCTTGAAACTTGACACAATAAAGTAGTTCTACATTCTATACCTAAGGTTTGTTTCCTCTTGATGTAGCCTTCAGCACAGACTGGCGAATAACACTTTCAATGAAAGGCGTTGTTAGGCTGCCAAAAAACTAGAGTCTCCTGAAATCTCAACACATATTTTTTTCCGACCTTAATGATACTTTCAAGTAATGAGCAGTACACCAATCAAACTTGGATGCCCAAGTTTCGTTCTCCTAGGTTGATGCATTCGTTTGCAGTAACAGCTTGAATTTCTAGGTTTCACTCTGTTTTCTCCTATATTGACAGATGCAGCTAGAACTCTAAATCAAATACGGTTTGTGCTAGCTTCTTGAAACTTGACACAATAAAGTAGTTCTACGTTCTATCTCTAAGGTTTGTTTCCTCTTGATGTAGCCTAATGCAGGAACTGGCGAACAACACTTATATTGAAAGGGGTTGCCAAACTTTCAAAAAACTAGAGTCTCCTGAAATCTCAACATATATTTTTTCATCCAATCTTCATGATATATTCAAGTAATGAGCAGTACACCATTCCCACTTGAATGCCCAAGTTTTGTTCTTCTAGGTTGAAGCATTCGTTTTCAGGAACAGTTTGAATTTTTAGGTTTCACTCTGTTTTGTCCTATATTGACAGATGCAGTTCGAACTCTAAATCAAACACGGTTTGTGCTAGCTTCTTGAAACTTGACAAAATACTGTAGTTCTACGTTCTATCTCTAAGGTTTGTTTCCTTTTGATGTAGCCTAATGCAGTTACTCGCGAATAACACTTTTATTGAAAGGGGTTGCCAAACTTCCTAAAACTAGAGTCTTCTGAAATCTCAACATATATTTTTGCATCCAATCTTCATGATACTTTCAAGTAATGATCAGTACACCAATCCCACTTGGATTCTCAAGTTTCATTCTCCTACGTTGAAGCATTCGTTTGCAGTAACAGTTTGAATTTTTAGGTTTCACTGTTTTCTTCTATATTGACAAATGTAGTTCAAACTCTAAATCATACACGGTTTGGGCTAGCTTCTTGAAACTTGACACAATAAAGTAGTTCTACATTCTATCCCTAAGGTTTGTTTCCTCTTGATGTAGCCTTCAGCACAGACTGGCGAATTACACTTTCAATGAAAGGCGTTGTTAGGCTGCCAAAAAACTAGAGTCTCCTGAAATCTCAACACATATTTTTTTCCGACTTTAATGATACTTTCAAGTAATGAGCAGTACACCAATCAAACTTGGATGCCCAAGTTTCGTTCTCCTAGGTTGATGCATTCGTTTGCAGTTACAGTTTGAATTTCTCGGTTTCACTCTGTTTTCTCCTATATTGACAGATGCAGCTAGAACTCTAAATCAAAAACGGTTTGTGCTAGCTTCTTGAAACTTGACACAATAAAGTAGTTCTACGTTCTATCTCTAAGGTTTGTTTCCACTTGATGTAGCCTAATGCAGGGACTGGCGAATAACAATTATATTGAAAGGGGTTGCCAAACTTTCAAAAAACTAGAGTCTCCTGAAATCTCAACATATATTTTTTCATCCAATCTTCATGATACATTCAATTAATGATCAGTACACCATTCCCACTTGGATGCCCAAGTTTGGTTCTTCTAGGTTGAAGCATTCGTTTGCAGGAACAGTTTGAATTTTTAGGTTTCACTCTGTTTTCTCCTATATTGACAGATGCAGTTAGAACTTTAAATCAAACACGGTTTGTGCTAGCTACTTGAAACATGACACAATAAAGTAGTTCTACGTTCTATCCCTAAGGTTTGTTTCCTCTTGATGTAGCCTTAAGCAGAGACTGGCGAATAACACATTCAATGAAAGGCGTTGTTAGGCTGCCAAAAAACTACAGTCTCCTGAAATCTCATCATATATTTTTTCTTCCGACCTTCATGATACTTTCAAGTAATGAGCAGTGCACCAATCAAACTTGGATGCCCAAGTTTCGTTCTCCTAGGTTGAAGCATTCGTTTGCAGGAACAGTTTGAATTTTTAGGTTTCACTCTGTTTTGTCCTATATTGACAGATGCAGTTCGAACTCTAAATCAAACACGGTTTGTGCTAGCTTCTTGAAACTTGACAAAATACTGTAGTTCTACGTTCTATCTCTAAGGTTTGTTTCCTCTTGATGTAGCCTAATGCAGTTACTGGCGAATAACACTTTTATTGAAAGGGGTTGCCAAACTTCCAAAAACTAGAGTCTTCTGAAATCTCAACATATATTTTTGCATCCAATCTTCATGATACTTTCAAGTAATGATCAGTACACCAATCCCACTTGGATGCTCATGTTTCATTCTCCTATGTTGAAGCATTCGTTTGCAGTAACAGTTTTAATTTTTAGGTTTCACTGTTTTCTTCTATATTGACAAATGTAGTTCAAACTCTAAATCATACACGGTTTGGGCTAGCTTCTTGAAGCTTGACACAATAAAGTAGTTCTACATTCTATCCCTAAGGTTTGTTTCCTCTTGATGTAGACTTCAGCACAGACTGGCGAATAACACTTTCAATGAAAGGCGTTGTTAGGCTGCCAAAAATTAGAGTCTCCTGAAATCTCAACACATATTTTTTTCCGACCTTAATGATACTTTCAAGTAATGAGCAGTACACCAATCAAACTTGGATGCCCAAGTTTCGTTCTCCTAGGTTGATGCATTCGTTTGCAGGAACAGTTTGAATTTTTAGGTTTCACTCTGTTTTGTCCTATATTGACAGATGCAGTTCGAACTCTAAATCAAACACGCTTTGTGCTAGCTTCTTGAAACTTGACAAAATAGTGTAGCTCTACACTCTATCTCTAAGGTTTGTTTCCTCTTGATGTAGCCTAATGCAGGGACTGGCGAATAACACTTTTATTGAAAGGGGTTGCCAAACTTCCCAAAACTAGAGTCTTCTGAAATCTCAACATATATTTTTTTATCCAATCTTCATGATACTTTCGAGTAATGATCAGTACACCAATCCCACTTGGATGCTCAAGTTTCATTCTCCTACGTTGAAGCATTCGTTTGCAGTAACAGTTTGAATTTTTAGGTTTCATTTTGCTTTCTCCTATATTGACAAATGTAGTTCAAACTCTAAATCATACACGGTTTGGGATAGCTTCTTGAAACTTGACACAATAAAGTAGTTCTACATTCTATCCCTAAGGTTTGTTTCCTCTTTCTGTAGCCTTCAGCACAGACTGGCGAATAACACTTTCAATGAAAGGCGTTGTTAGGCTGCCAAAAATTAGAGTCTCCTGAAATCTCAACACATATTTTTTTCCGACCTTAATGATACTTTCAAGTAATGAGCAGTACACCAATCAAACTTGGATGCCCAAGTTTCGTTCTCCTAGGTTGATGCATTCGTTTGCAGGAACAGTTTGAATTTCTAGGTTTCACTCTGCTTTCTCCTGTATTGACAGTTGCAGCTAGAACTCTAAATCAAACACGGTTTGTGCTAGCTTCTTGAAACTTGACACAATAAAGTAGTTCTACGTTCTATCTCTAAGGTTTGTTTCCTCTTGATGTAGCCTAATGCAGGGACTAGCGATTAACACTTATATTGAAAGGGGTTGCCAAACTTTCAAAAAACTAGAGTCTCCTGAAATCTCAACATATATTTTTTCATCCAATCTTCATGATACATTCAAGTAACGATCAGCACACCATTCCCACTTGGATGCCCAAGTTTTGTTCTTCTAGGTGGAAGCATTCGTTTGCAGGCACAGTTTGAATTTTTAGGTTTCACTCTGTTTTCTCCTATATTGACAGATGCAGTTAGAACTTTAAATCAAACACGGTTTGTGCTAGCTACTTGAAACATGACACAATAAAGTAGTTCTACGTTCTATCCCTAAGGTTTGTTTCCTCTTGATGTAGCCTTAAGCAGAGACTGGCGAATAACACATTCAATGAAAGGCGTTGTTAGGCTGCCAAAAAACTACAGTCTCCTGAAATCTCATCATATATTTTTTCTTCCGACCTTCATGATACTTTCAAGTAATGAGAAGTGCACCAATCAAACTTGGATGCCCAAGTTTTGTTCTCCTAGGTTGAAGCATTCGTTTGCAGGAACAGTTTGAATTTTTAGGTTTCACTCTGTTTTGTCCTATATTGACAGATGCAGTTCGAACTCTAAATCAAACATGGTTTGTGCTAGCTTCTTGAAACTTGACAAAATACTGTAGTTCTACGTTCTATCTCTAAGGTTTGTTTCCTCTTGATGTAGCCTAATGCAGTTACTGGCGAATAACACTTTTTTTGAAGGTTGTTGCCAAACTTCCAAAAACTAGAGTCTTCTGAAACTTCAACATATATTTTTGCATCCAATTTTCATGATACTTTCAAGTAATGATCAGTACACCAATCCCACTTGGATGGTCAAGTTTCATTCTCCTACGTTGAAGCATTCGTTTGCAGTAACAGTTTTAATTTTTAGGTTTCACTGTTTTCTTCTATATTGACAAATGTAGTTCAAACTCTAAATCAAACACGGTTTGTGCTAGCTTCTTGAATCTTGACACAATAAAGTAGTTCTACGTTCTATCTCTAAGGTTTGTTTCCTCTTGATGTAGCCTAATGCAGGGACTGGCGAATAACACTTATATTGAAAGGGGTTGCCAAACTTTCAAAAAACTAGAGTCTCCTGAAATCTCAACATATATTTTTTCATCCAATCTTCATGATACATTCAAGTAATGATCAGTACACCATTCCCACTTGGATGCCCAAGTTTTGTTCTTCTAGGTTGAAGCATTCGTTTGCAGGAACAGTTTGAATTTTTAGGTTTCACTCTGTTTTCTCCTATATTGACAGATGCAGTTAGAACTTTAAATCAAACACAGTTTGTGCTAGCTACTTGAAACATGACACAATAAAGTAGTTCTACGTTCTATCCCTAAGGTTTGTTTCCTCTTGATGTAGCCTTAAGCAGAGACTGGCGAATAACACATTCAATGAAAGGCGTTGTTAGGCTGCCAAAAAACTACAGTCTCCTGAAATCTCATCATATATTTTTTCTTCCGACCTTCATGATACTTTCAAGTAATGAGCAGTGCACCAATCAAACTTGGATGCCCAAGTTTTGTTCTCCTAGGTTGAAGCATTCGTTTGCAGGAACAGTTTGAATTTTTAGGTTTCACTCTGTTTTGTCCTATATTGACAGATGCAGTTCGAACTCTAAATCAAACACGGTTTGTGCTAGGTTCTTGAAACTTGACAAAATACTGTAGTTCTATGTTCTATCTCTAAGTTTTGTTTCCTCTTGATGTAGCCTAATGCAGTTACTGGGAAATAACACTTTTATTGAAAGGGGTTGCCAAACTTCCAAAAACTAGAGTCTTCTGAAACTTCAACATATATTTTTGCATCCAATTTTCATGATACTTTCAAGTAATGATCAGTACACCAATCCCACTTGGATGCTCAAGTTTCATTCTCCTACGTTGAAGCATTCGTTTGCAGTAACAGTTTGAATTTTTAGGTTTCATTCTGCTTTCTCCTATATTGACAAATGTAGTTCAAACTCTAAATCATACACGGTTGTGGCTAGCTTCTTGAAACTTGACACAATAAAGTAGTTCTACATTCTATCCCTAAGGTTTGTTTCCTCTTTCTGTAGCCTTCAGCACAGACTGGCGAATAACACTTTCAATGAAAGGCGTTGTTAGGCTGCCAAAAAATTAGAGTCTCCTGAAATCTCAACACATATTTTTTTCCGACCTTAATGATACTTTCAAGTAATGAGCAGTACACCAATCAAACTTGGATGCCCAAGTTTCGTTCTCCTAGGTTGATGCATTCGTTTGCAGGAACAGTTTGAATTTCTAGGTTTCACTCTGCTTTCTCCTATATTGACAGTTGCAGCTAGAACTCTAAATCAAACACGGTTTGTGCTAGCTTCTTGAAACTTGACACAATAAAGTAGTTCTACGTTCTATCTCTAAGGTTTGTTTCCTCTTGATGTAGCCTAATGCAGGGACTGGCGAATAACACTTATATTGAAAGGGGTTGCCAAACTTTCAAAAAACTAGAGTCTCCTGAAATCTCAACATATATTTTTTCATCCAATCTTCATGATACATTCAAGTAATGATCAGTACACCATTCCCACTTGGATGCCCAAGTTTTGTTCTTCTAGGTTGAAGCATTCGTTTGCAGGAACAGTTTGAATTTTTAGGTTTCACTCTGTTTTCTCCTATATTGACAGATGCAGTTAGAACTTTAAATCAAACACGGTTTGTGCTAGCTACTTGAAACATGACACAATAAAGTAGTTCTACGTTCTATCCCTAAGGTTTGTTTCCTCTTGATGTACCCTTAAGCAGAGACTGGCGAATAACACATTCAATGAAAGGCGTTGTTAGGCTGCCAAAAAACTACAGTCTCCTGAAATCTCATCATATATTTTTTCTTCCGACCTTCATGATACTTTCAAGTAATGAGCAGTGCACCAATCAAACTTGGATGCCCAAGTTTTGTTCTCCTAGGTTGAAGCATTCGTTTGCAGGAACAGTTTGAATTTCTAGGTTTCACTCTGTTTTGTCCTATATTGACAGATGCAGTTCGAACTCTAAATCAAACACGGTTTGTGCTAGCTTCTTGAAACTTTACAAAATACTGTAGTTCTACGTTCTATCTCTAAGGTTTGTTTCCTCTTGATGTAGCCTAATGCAGTTACTGGCGAATAACACTTTTATTGAAAGGGGTTGCCAAACTTCCAAAAACTAGAGTCTTCTGAAACTTCAACATATATTTTTGCATCCAATTTTCATGATACTTTCAAGTAATGATCAGTACACCAATCCCACTTGGATGCTCAAGTTTCATTCTCCTACGTTGAAGCATTCGTTTGCAGTAACAGTTTTAATTTTTAGGTTTCACTGTTTTCTACTATATTGACAAATGTAGTTCAAACTCTAAATCAAACACGGTTTGTGCTAGCTTCTTGAAACTTAACACAGTAAAGTAGTTCTACGTTCTATCTCTAAGGTTTGTTTCCTCTTGATGTAGCCTAATGCATGGACTGGCGAATAACACTTATATTGAAAGGGGTTGCCAAACTTTCAAAAAACTAGAGTCTCCTGAAATCTCAACATATATTTTTTCATCCAATCTTCATGATACATTCAAGTAATGATAAGTACACCATTCCCACTTGGATGCCCAAGTTTTGTTCTTCTAGGTTGAAGCATTCGTTTGCAGGAACAGTTTGAATTTTTAGGTTTCACTCTGTTTTCTCCTATATTGACAGATGCAGTTAGAACTTTAAATCAAACACGGTTTGTGCTAGCTACTTGAAACATGACACGATAAAGTAGTTCTACGTTCTATCCCTAAGGTTTGTTTCCTCTTGATGTAGCCTTAAGCAGAGACTGGCGAATAACACATTCAATGAAAGGCGTTGTTAGGCTGCCAAAAAACTACAGTCTCCTGAAATCTCATCATATATTTTTTCTTCCGACCTTCATGATACTTTCAAGTAATGAGCAGTGCACCAATCAAACTTGAATGCCCAAGTTTCGTTCTCCTAGGTTGAAGCATTCGTTTGCAGGAACAGTTTGAATTTTTAGGTTTCACTCTGTTTTGTCCTATATTGACAGATGCAGTTCGAACTCTAAATCAAACACGGTTTGTGCTAGCTTCTTGAAACTTGACAAAATACTGTAGTTCTACGTTCTATCTCTAAGGTTTGTTTCCTCTTGATGTAGCCTAATGCAGTTACTGGCGAATAACACTTTTATTGAAAGGGGTTGCCAAACTTCCAAAAACTAGAGTCTTCTGAAACTTCAACATATATTTTTGCATCCAATTTTCATGATACTTTCAAGTAATGATCAGTACACCAATCCCACTTGGATGCTCAAGTTTCATTCTCCTACGTTGAAGCATTCGTTTGCAGTAACAGTTTTAATTTTTAGGTTCACTCTTTTCTTCTATATTGACAAATGTAGTTCAAACTCTAAATCAAACACGGTTTGTGCTAGCTTCTTGAAACTTGACACAATAAAGTAGTTCTACGTTCTATCTCTAAGGTTTGTTTCCTCTTGATGTAGCCTAATGCAGGGACTGGCGAATAACACTTATATTGAAAGGGGTTGCCAAACTTTCAAAAAACTAGAGTCTCCTGAAATCTCAACATATATTTTTTCATCCAATCTTCATGATACATTCAAGTAATGATCAGTACACCATTCCCACTTGGATGCCCAAGTTTTGTTCTTCTAGGTTGAAGCATTCGTTTGCAGGAACAGTTTGAATTTTTAGGTTTCACTCTGTTTTCTCCTATATTGACAGATGCAGTTAGAACTTTAAATCAAACACGGTTTGTGCTAGCTACTTGAAACATGACACAATAAAGTAGTTCTACGTTCTATCCCTAAGGTTTGTTTCCTCTTGATGTAGCCTTAAGCAGAAACTGGCGAATAACACATTCAATGAAAGGCGTTGTTAGGCTGCCAAAAAACTACAGTCTCCTGAAATCTCATCATATATTTTTTCTTCCGACCTACATGATACTTTCAAGTAATGAGCAGTGCACCAATCAAACTTGGATGCCCAAGTTTCGTTCTCCTAGGTTGAAGAATTCGTTTGCAAGAACACTTTGAATTTTTAGGTTTCACTCTGTTTTGTCCTATATTGACAGATGCAGTTCGAACTCTAAATCAAACACGGTTTGGGCTAGCTTCATGAAACTTGACAAAATACTATAGTTCTACGTTCTATCTCTAAGGTTTGTTTCCTCTTGATGTAGCCTAATGCAGGGACTGGCAAATAACACTTTTATTTAAAGGGGTTGCCAAACTTCCAAAAACTAGAGTTTTCTGAAATTTCAACATATATTTTTTCATCCAATCTTCATGATACATTCAAGTAATGATCAGTCCACCATTCCCGCTTGGATGCCCAAGTTTTGTTCTTCTAGGTTGAAGCATTCGTTTGCAGGAACAGTTTGAATTTTTAGGTTTCACTCTGTTTTGTCCTATATTGACAGATGCAGTTCGAACTCTAAATCAAACACGGTTTGTGCTAGCTTCTTGAAACTTGACAAAATACTGTAGTTCTACGTTCTATCTCTAAGGTTTGTTTCCTCTTGATGTAGCCTAATGCAGTTACTGGCGAATAACACTTTTATTGAAAGGGGTTGCCAAACTTCCAAAAACTAGAGTCTTCTGAAATCTCAACATATATTTTTGCATCCAATCTTCATGATACTTTCAAGTAATGATCAGTACACCAATCCCACTTGGATGCTCAAGTTTCATTCTCCTACGTTGAAGCATTCGTTTGCAGTAACAGTTTTAATTTTTAGGTTTCACTGTTTTCTTCTATATTGACAAATGTAGTTCAAACTCTAAATCATACACGGTTTGGGCTAGCTTCTTGAAACTTGACACAATAAAGTAGTTCTACATTCTATCCCTAAGGTTTGTTTCCTCTTGATGTAGCCTTCAGCACAGACTGGCGAATAACACTTTCAATGAAAGGCGTTGTTAGGCTGCCAAAAAACTAGAGTCTCCTGAAATCTCAACACATATTTTTTTCCGACCTTAATGATACTTTCAAGTAATGAGCAGTACACCAATCAAACTTGGATGCCCAAGTTTCGTTCTCCTAGGTTGATGCATTCGTTTGCAGTTACAGTTTGAATTTCTAGGTTTCACTCTGTTTTCTCCTATATTGACAGATGCAGCTAGAACTCTAAATCAAACACGGTTTGTGCTAGCTTCTTGAAACTTGACACAATAAAGTAGTTCTACGTTCTATCTCTAAGGTTTGTTTCCTCTTGATGTAGCCTAATGCAGGGACTGGCGAATAACACTTATATTGAAAGGGGTTGCCAAACTTTCAAAAAACTAGAGTCTCCTGAAATCTCAACATATATTTTTTCATCCAATCTTCATGATACATTCAAGTAATGATCAGTACACCATTCCCACTTGGATGCCCAAGTTTTGTTCTTCTAGGTTGAAGCATTCGTTTGCAGGAACAGTTTGAATTTTTAGGTTTCACTCTGTTTTCTCCTATATTGACAGATGCAGTTTGAACTTTAAATCAAACACGGTTTGTGCTAGCTACTTGAAACATGACACAATAAAGTAGTTCTACGTTCTATCCCTAAGGTTTGTTTCCTCTTGATGTAGCCTTAAGCAGAGACTGGCGAATAACACATTCAATGAAAGGCGTTGTTAGGCTGCCAAAAAACTACAGTCTCCTGAAATCTCATCATATATTTTTTCTTCCGACCTTCATGATACTTTCAAGTAATGAGCAGTGCACCAATCAAACTTGGATGCCCAAGTTTTGTTCTCCTAGGTTGAAGCATTTGTTTGCAGGAACAGTTTGAATTTTTAGGTTTCACTCTGTTTTGTCCTATATTGACAGATGCAGTTCGAACTCTAAATCAAACACGGTTTGTGCTAGCTTCTTGAAACTTGACAAAATACTGTAGTTCTACGTTCTACCTCTAAGGTTTGTTTCCTCTTGATGTAGCCTAATGCAGTTACTGGCGAATAACACTTTTATTGAAAGGGGTTGCCAAACTTTCAAAAACTAGAGTCTTCTGAAACTTCAACATATATTTTTGCATCCAATTTTCATGATACTTTCAAGTAATGATCAGTACACCAATCCCACTTGGATGCTCAAGTTTCATTCTCCTACGTTGAAGCATTCGTTTGCAGTAACACTTTTAATTTTTAGGTTTCACTGTTTTCTTCTATATTGACAAATGTAGTTCAAACTCTAATTCAAACACGGTTTGTGCTAGCTTCTTGAAACTTGACACAATAAAGTAGTTCTACGTTCTATCTCTAAGGTTTGTTTCCTCTTGATGCAGCCTAATGCAGGGACTGGCGAATAACACTTATATGGAAAGGGGTTGCCAAACTTTCAAAAAACTAGAGTCTCCTGAATTCTCAACATATATTTTTTCATCCAATCTTCATGATACATTCAAGTAATGATCAGTACACCATTCCCACTTCGATGCCCAAGTTTTGTTCTTCTAGGTTGAAGCATTCGTTTGCAGGAACAGTTTGAATTTTTAGGTTTCACTCTGTTTTCTCCTATATTGACAGATGCAGTTAGAACTTTAAATCAAACACGGTTTGTGCTAGCTACTTGAAACATGACACAATAAAGTAGTTCTACGTTCTATCTCTAAGGTTTGTTTCCTCTTGATGTACCCTTATGCAGAGACTGGCGAATAACACATTCAATGAAAGGCGTTGTTAGGCTGCCAAAAAACTACAGTCTCCTGAAATCTCATCATATATTTTTTCTTCCGACCTTCATGATACTTTCAAGTAATGAGCAGTGCACCAATCAAACTTGGATGCCCAAGTTTTGTTCTCCTAGGTTGAAGCATTCGTTTGCAGGAACAGTTTGAATTTTTAGGTTTCACTCTGTTTTGTCCTATATTGACAGATGCAGTTCGAACTCTAAATCAAACACGGTTTGTGCTAGCTTCTTGAAACTTGACAAAATACTGTAGTTCTACGTTCTATCTCTAAGGTTTGTTTCCTCTTGATGTAGCCTAATGCAGTTACTGGGAAATAACACTTTTATTGAAAGGAGTTGCCAAACTTCCAAAAACTAGAGTCTTCTGAAACTTCAACATATATTTTTGCATCCAATTTTCATGATACTTTCAAGTAATGAACAGTACACCAATCCCACTTGGATGCTCAAGTTTCATTCTCCTACGTTGAAGCATTCGTTTGCAGTAACAGTTTTAATTTTTAGGTTTCACTGTTTTCTTCTATATTGACAAATGTAGTTCAAACTCTAATTCAAACACGGTTTGTGCTAGCTTCTTGAAACTTGACACAATAAAGTAGTTCTACGTTCTATCTCTAAGGTTTGTTTCCTCTTGATGTAGCCTAATGCAGGGACTGGCGAATAACACTTATATTGAAAGGGGTTGCCAAACTTTCAAAAAACTAGAGTCTCCTGAAATCTCAACATATATTTTTTCATCCAATCTTCATGATACATTCAAGTAATGATCAGTACACCATTCCCACTTGGATGCCCAAGTTTTGTTCTTCTAGGTTGAAGCATTCGTTTGCAGGAACAGTTTGAATTTTTAGGTTTCACTCTGTTTTCTCCTATATTGACAGATGCAGTTAGAACTTTAAATCAAACACGGTTTGTGCTAGCTACTTGAAACATGACACAATAAAGTAGTTCTACGTTCTATCCCTAAGGTTTGTTTCCTCTTGATGTAGCCTTAAGCAGAGACTGGCGAATAACACATTCAATGAAAGGCGTTGTTAGGCTGCCAAAAAACTACAGTCTCCTGAAATCTCATCATATATTTTTTCTTCCGACCTTCATGATACTTTCAAGTAATGAGCAGTGCACCAATCAAACTTGGATGCCCAAGTTTCATTCTCCTAGGTTGAAGAATTCGTTTGCAAGAACACTTTGAATTTTTAGGTTTCACTCTGTTTTGTCCTATATTGACAGATGCAGTTCGAACTCTAAATCAAACACGGTTTGTGCTAGCTTCTTGAAACTTGACAAAATACTGTAGTTCTACGTTCTACCTCTAAGGTTTGTTTCCTCTTGATGTAGCCTAATGCAGTTACTGGCGAATAACACTTTTATTGAAAGGGGTTGCCAAACTTTCAAAAACTAGAGTCTTCTGAAACTTCAACATATATTTTTGCATCCAATTTTCATGATACTTTCAAGTAATGATCAGTACACCAATCCCACTTGGATGCTCAAGTTTCATTCTCCTACGTTGAAGCATTCGTTTGCAGTAACACTTTTAATTTTTAGGTTTCACTGTTTTCTTCTATATTGACAAATGTAGTTCAAACTCTAATTCAAACACGGTTTGTGCTAGCTTCTTGAAACTTGACACAATAAAGTAGTTCTACGTTCTATCTCTAAGGTTTGTTTCCTCTTGATGCAGCCTAATGCAGGGACTGGCGAATAACACTTATATGGAAAGGGGTTGCCAAACTTTGAAAAAACTAGAGTCTCCTGAATTCTCAACATATATTTTTTCATCCAATCTTCATGATACATTCAAGTAATGATCAGTACACCATTCCCACTTCGATGCCCAAGTTTTGTTCTTCTAGGTTGAAGCATTCGTTTGCAGGAACAGTTTGAATTTTTAGGTTTCACTCTGTTTTCTCCTATATTGACAGATGCAGTTAGAACTTTAAATCAAACACGGTTTGTGCTAGCTACTTGAAACATGACACAATAAAGTAGTTCTACGTTCTATCTCTAAGGTTTGTTTCCTCTTGATGTACCCTTATGCAGAGACTGGCGAATAACACATTCAATGAAAGGCGTTGTTAGGCTGCCAAAAAACTACAGTCTCCTGAAATCTCATCATATATTTTTCTTCCGACCTTCATGATACTTTCAAGTAATGAGCAGTGCACCAATCAAACTTGGATGCCCAAGTTTTGTTCTCCTAGGTTGAAGCATTCGTTTGCAGGAACAGTTTGAATTTTTAGGTTTCACTCTGTTTTGTCCTATATTGACAGATGCAGTTCGAACTCTAATCAAACACGGTTTGTGCTAGCTTCTTGAAACTTGACAAAATACTGTAGTTCTACGTCTATCTCTAAGGTTTGTTTCCTCTTGATGTAGCCTAATGCAGTTACTGGGAAATAACACTTTTATTGAAAGGAGTTGCCAAACTTCCAAAAACTAGAGTCTTCTGAAACTTCAACATATATTTTTGCATCCAATTTTCATGATACTTTCAAGTAATGAACAGTACACCAATCCCACTTGGATGCTCAAGTTTCATTCTCCTACGTTGAAGCATTCGTTTGCAGTAACAGTTTTAATTTTTAGGTTTCACTGTTTTCTTCTATATTGACAAATGTAGTTCAAACTCTAATTCAAACACGGTTTGTGCTAGCTTCTTGAAACTTGACACAATAAAGTAGTTCTACGTTCTATCTCTAAGGTTTGTTTCCTCTTGATGTAGCCTAATGCAGGGACTGGCGAATAACACTTATATTGAAAGGGGTTGCCAAACTTTCAAAAAACTAGAGTCTCCTGATCTCAACATATATTTTTTCATCCAATCTTCATGATACATTCAAGTAATGATCAGTACACCATTCCCACTTGGATGCCCAAGTTTTGTTCTTCTAGGTTGAAGCATTCGTTTGCAGGAACAGTTTGAATTTTTAGGTTTCACTCTGTTTTCTCCTATATTGACAGATGCAGTTAGAACTTTAAATCAAACACGGTTTGTGCTAGCTACTTGAAACATGACACAATAAAGTAGTTCTACGTTCTATCCCTAAGGTTTGTTTCCTCTTGATGTAGCCTTAAGCAGAGACTGGCGAATAACACATTCAATGAAAGGCGTTGTTAGGCTGCCAAAAAACTACAGTCTCCTGAAATCTCATCATATATTTTTTCTTCCGACCTTCATGATACTTTCAAGTAATGAGCAGTGCACCAATCAAACTTGGATGCCCAAGTTTCATTCTCCTAGGTTGAAGAATTCGTTTGCAAGAACACTTTGAATTTTTAGGTTTCACTCTGTTTTGTCCTATATTGACAGATGCAGTTCGAACTCTAAATCAAACACGGTTTGGGCTAGCTTCTTGAAACTTGACAAAATACTGTAGTTCTACGTTCTATCTCTAAGGTTTGTTTCCTCTTGATGTAGCCTAATGCAGTTACTGGCGAATAACACTTTTATTGAAAGGGGTTGCCAAACTTCCAAAAACTAGAGTCTTCTGAAATCTCAACATATATTTTTGCATCCAATCTTCATGATACTTTCAAGTAATGATCAGTACACCAATCCCACTTGGATGCTCAAGGTTCATTCTCCTACGTTGAAGCATTCGTTTGCAGTAACAGTTTTAATTTTTAGGTTTCACTGTTTTCTTCTATATTGACAAATGTAGTTCAAACTCTAAATCATACACGGTTTGGGCTAGCTTCTTGAAACTTGACACAATAAAGTAGTTCTACATTCTATCCCTAAGGGTTGTTTCCTCTTGATGTAGCCTTCAGCACAGACTGGCGAATAACACTTTCAATGAAAGGCGTTGTTAGGCTGCCAAAAAACTAGAGTCTCCTGAAATCTCAACACATATTTTTTTCCGACCTTAATGATACTTTCAAGTAATGAGCAGTACAGCAATCAAACTTGGATGCCCAAGTTTCGTTCTCCTAGGTTGATGCATTCGTTTGCAGTTACAGTTTGAATTTCTAGGTTTCACTCTGTTTTCTCCTATATTGACAGATGCAGCTAGAACTCTAAATCAAACACGGTTTGTGCTAGCTTCTTGAAACTTGACACAATAAAGTAGTTCTACGTTCTATCTCTAAGGTTTGTTTCCTCTTGATGTCGCCTAATGCAGGGACTGGCGAATAACACTTATATTGAAAGGGGTTGCCAAACTTTCAAAAAACTAGAGTCTCCTGAAATCTCAACATATATTTTTTCATCCAATCTTCATGATACATTCAAGTAATGATCAGTACACCATTCCCAATTGGATGCCCAAGTTTTGTTCTTCTAGGTTGAAGCATTCGTTTGCAGTAACAGTTTTAATTTTTAGGTTTCACTGTTTTCTTCTATATTGACAAATGTAGTTCAAACTCTAAATCATACACGGTTTGGGCTAGCTTATTGAAACTTGACACAATAAAGTAGTTCTACATTCTATCCCTAAGGTTTGTTTCCTCTTGATGTAGCCTTCAGCACAGACTGGCGAATAACACTTTCAATGAAAGGCGTTGTTAGGCTGCCAAAAAACTAGAGTCTCCTGAAATCTCAACACATATTTTTTTTCCGACCTTAATGATACTTTCAAGTAATGAGCAGTACACCAATCAAACTTGGATGCCCAAGTTTCGTTCTCCTAGGTTGATGCATTGGTTTGCAGGAACAGTTTGAATTTCTAGGTTTCACTCTGTTTTCTCCTATATTGACAGATGCAGCTAGAACTCTAAATCAAACACGGTTTGTGCTAGCTTCTTGAAACTTGACACAATAAAGCAGTTCTACGTTCTATCTCTAAGGTTTGTTTCCTCTTGATGTAGCCTAATGTAGGGACTGGCGAATAACACTTATATTGAAAGGGGTTGCCAAACTTTCAAAAAACTAGAGTCTCCTGAAATCTCAACATAGATTTTTTCATCCAATCTTCATGATACATTCAAGTAATGATCAGTACACCATTCCCACTTGGATGCCCAAGTTTTGTTCTTCTAGGTTGAAGCATTCGTTTGCAGGAACAGTTTGAATTTTTAGGTTTCACTCTGTTTTCTCCTATATTGACAGATACAGTTAGAACTTTAAATCAAACACGGTTTGTGCTAGCTACTTGAAACATGACACAATAAAGTAGTTCTACGTTCTATCTCTAAGGTTTGTTTCCTCTTGATGTAGCCTTAAGCAGAGACTGGCGAATAACACATTCAATGAAAGGCGTTGTTAGGCTGCCAAAGAACTACAGTCTCCTGAAATCTCATCATATATTTTTTCTTCCGACCTTCATGATACTTTCAAGTAATGAGCAGTGCACCAATCAAACTTGGATGCCCAAGTTTTGTTCTCCTAGGTTGAAGCATTCGTTTGCAGGAACAGTTTTAATTTTTAGGTTTCACTGTTTTCTTCTATATTGACAAATGTAGTTCAAACTCTAAATCAAACACGGTTTGGGCTAGCTTCATGAAACTTGACAAAATACTATAGTTCTACGTTCTATCTCTAAGGTTTGTTTCCTCTTGATGTAGCCTAATGCAGGGACTGGCGAATAACACTTTTATTGAAAGGGGTTGCCAAACTTCCAAAAACTAGAGTCTTCTGAAATCTCAACATATATTTTTGCATCCAATCTTCATGATACTTTCAAGTAATGATCAGTACACCAATCCCACTTGGATGCTCAAGTTTCATTCTCCTACGTTGAAGCATTCGTTTGCAGTAACAGTTTTAATTTTTAGGTTTCACTGTTTTCTTCTATATTTACAAATGTAGTTCAAACTCTAAATCAAACACGGTTTGTGCTAGCTTCTTGAAACTTGACACAATAAAGTAGTTCTACGTTCTATCTCTAAGGTTTGTTTCCTCTTGATGTAGCCTAATGCAGGGACTGGCAAATAACACTTATATTGAAAGGGGTTGCCAAACTTTCAAAAAACTAGTGTCTCCTGAAATCTCAACATATATTTTTTTATCCAATCTTCATGATACATTCAAGTAATGATCAGTACACCATTCCCACTTGGATGCCCAAGTTTTGTTCTTCTAGGTTGAAGCATTCGTTTGCAGGAACAGTTTGAATTTTTAGGTTTCACTCTGTTTTCTCCTATATTGACAGATGCAGTTAGAACTTTAAATCAAACACGGTTTGTGCTAGCTACTTGAAACATGACACAATAAAGTAGTTCTACGTTCTATCCCTAAGGTTTGTTTCCTCTTGATGTAGCCTTAAGCAGAGACTGGCGAATAACACATTCAATGAAAGGCGTTGTTAGGCTGCCAAAAAACTACAGTCTCCTGAAATCTCATCATATATTTTTTCTTCCGACCTTCATGATACTTTCAAGTAATGAGCAGTGCACCAATCAAACTTGGATGCCCAAGTTTCATTCTCCTAGGTTGAAGAATTCGTTTGCAAGAACACTTTGAATTTTTAGGTTTCACTCTGTTTTGTCCTATATTGACAGATGCAGTTCGAACTCTAAATCAAACACGGTTTGGGCTAGCTTCATGAAACTTGACAAAATACTATAGTTCTACGTTCTATCTCTAAGGTTTGTTTCCTCTTGATGTAGCCTAATGCAGGGACTGGCGAATAACACTTTTATTTAAAGGGGTTGCCAAACTTCCAAAAACTAGAGTTTTCTGAAATCTCAACATATATTTTTTCATCGAATCTTCATGATACATTCAAGTAATGATCAGTCCACCATTCCCACTTGGATGCCCAAGTTTTGTTCTTCTAGGTTGAAGCATTCGTTTGCAGGAACAGTTTGAATTTTTAGGTTTCACTCTGTTTTGTCCTATATTGACAGATGCAGTTCGAACTCTAAATCAAACACGGTTTGTGCTAGCTTCTTGAAACTTGACAAAATACTGTAGTTCTACGTTCTATCTCTAAGGTTTGTTTCCTCTTGATGTAGCCTAATGCAGTTACTGGCGAATAACACTTTTATTGAAAGGGGTTGCCAAACTTCCAAAAACTAGAGTCTTCTGAAATCTCAACATATATTTTTGCATCCAATCTTCATGATACTTTCAAGTAATGATCAGTACACCAATCCCACTTGGATGCTCAATTTTCATTCTCCTACGTTGAAGCATTCGTTTGCAGTAACAGTTTTAATTTTTAAGTTTCACTGTTTTCTTCTATATTGACAAATGTAGTTCAAACTCTAAATCATACACGGTTTGGGCTAGCTTCTTGAAACTTGACACAATAAAGTAGTTCTACATTCTATCCCTAAGGTTTGTTTCCTCTTGATGTAGCCTTCAGCACAGACTGGCGAATAACACTTTCAATGAAAGGCGTTGTTAGGCTGCCAAAAAACTAGAGTCTCCTGAAATCTCAACACATATTTTCTTCCGACCTTAATGATACCTTCAAGTAATGAGCAGTACACCAATCAAACTTGGATGCCCAAGTTTCGTTCTCCTAGGTTGATGCATTCGTTTGCAGTTACAGTTTGAATTTCTAGGTTTCACTCTGTTTTCTCCTATATTGACAGATGCAGCTAGAACTCTAAATCAAACACGGTTTGTGCTAGCTTCTTGAACCTTGACACAATAAAGTAGTTCTACGTTCTATCTCTAAGGTTTGTTTCCTCTTGATGTAGCCTAATGCAGGGACTGGCGAATAACACTTATATTGAAAGGGGTTGCCAAACTTTCAAAAAACTAGAGTCTCCTGAAATCTCAACATATATTTTTTCATCCAATCTTCATGATACATTCAAGTAATGATCAGTACACCATTCCCAATTGGATGCCCAAGTTTTGTTCTTCTAGGTTGAAGCATTCGTTTGCAGTAACAGTTTTAATTTTTAGGTTTCACTGTTTTCTTCTATATTGACAAATGTAGTTCAAACTCTAAATCATACACGGTTTGGGCTAGCTTATTGAAACTTGACACAATAAAGTAGTTCTACATTCTATCCCTAAGGTTTGTTTCCTCTTGATGTAGCCTTCAGCACAGACTGGCGAATAACACTTTCAATGAAAGGCGTTGTTAGGCTGCCAAAAAACTAGAGTCTCCTGAAATTTCAACACATATTTTTTTTCCGACATTAATGATACTTTCAAGTAATGAGCAGTACACCAATCAAACTTGGATGCCCAAGTTTCGTTCTCCTAGGTTGATGCATTCGTTTGCAGGAACAGTTTGAATTTCTAGGTTTCACTCTGTTTTCTCCTATATTGACAGATGCAGCTAGAACTCTAAATCAAACACGGTTTGTGCTAGCTTCTTGAAACTTGACACAATAAAGCAGTTCTACGTTCTATCTCTAAGGTTTGTTTCCTCTTGATGTAGCCTAATGTAGGGACTGGCGAATAACACTTATATTGAAAGGGGTTGCCAAACTTTCAAAAAACTAGAGTCTCCTGAAATCTCAACATATATTTTTTCATCCAATCTTCATGATACATTCAAGTAATGATCAGTACACCATTCCCACTTGGATGCCCAAGTTTTGTTCTCTAGGTTGAAGCATTCGTTTGCAGGAACAGTTTGAATTTTTAGGTTTCACTCTGTTTTCTCCTATATTGACAGATGCAGTTAGAACTTTAAATCAAACACGGTTTGTGCTAGCTACTTGAAACATGACACAATAAAGTAGTTCTACGTTCTATCCCTAAGGTTTGTTTCCTCTTGATGTAGCCTTAAGCAGAGACTGGCGAATAACACATTCAATGAAAGGCGTTGTTAGGCTGCCAAAGAACTACAGTCTCCTGAAATCTCATCATATATTTTTTCTTCCGACCTTCATGATACTTTCAAGTAATGAGCAGTGCACCAATCAAACTTGGATGCCCAAGTTTTGTTCTCCTAGGTTGAAGCATTCGTTTGCAGGAACAGTTTTAATTTTTAGGTTTCACTGTTTTCTTCTATATTGACAAATGTAGTTCAAACTCTAAATCAAACACGGTTTGGGCTAGCTTCATGAAACTTGACAAAATACTATAGTTCTACGTTCTATCTCTAAGGTTTGTTTCCTCTTGATGTAGCCTAATGCAGGGACTGGCGAATAACACTTATATTGAAAGGGGTTGCCAAACTTCCAAAAACTAGAGTCTTCTGAAATCTCAACATATATTTTTGCATCCAATCTTCATGATACTTTCAAGTAATGATCAGTACACCAATCCCACTTGGATGCTCAAGTTTCATTCTCCTACGTTGAAGCATTCGTTTGCAGTAACAGTTTTAATTTTTAGGTTTCACTGTTTTCTTCTATATTGACAAATGTACTTCAAACTCTAAATCATACACGGTTTGGGCTAGCTTCTTGAAACTTGACACAATAAAGTAGTTCTACATTCTATCCCTAAGGTTTGTTTCCTCTTGATGTAGCCTTCAGCACAGACTGGCGAATAACACTTTCAATGAAAGGCGTTGTTAGGCTGCCAAAAAACTAGAGTCTCCTGAAATCTCAACACATATTTTTTTCCGACCTTAATGATACTTTCAAGTAATGAGCAGTACACCAATCA
>NW_027510712.1:0-31426 GCF_048772815.1 Callospermophilus lateralis
AGTAGTATTTTGGAAGCTTGGAACACCTTTCCAATGAATGTGTTTTACGCAGTCTTTGCTTGTGGCTATTTCAAGAGGAAACACACCACAAAGACAGAACTTAGAACAACTTTATTTTGTCAAGTTTCAAGGAGCTAGCACAAACCGTGTTTGATATAGAGTTCCAAACACATCTATCTATATAGGAGGAAATAGAGTGAAACATAAAACTCAAACTGTTACTGGTAACGAACGCTTCATCCTAGAAGAGTGAAAATTGGGCAGCTAAGTGGACTTAGTGAACTGATCATTACCACAGAGATCATCAAGGTCGGATGAAAAAAAATTTGCCGAGTATTCAGAAAACCAGTAGTATTTTAGAAGCTTGGAACACCTTTCCAATGAATGTGTTTTACGCAGTCTTTGCTTGTGGCTATTTCAAGAGGAAACAAACCACAAAGGCAGAACTTAGAACTACTTTGTTTTGTCAAGTTTCAAGGAGCTAGCACAAACCGTGTTTGATTTAGACTTAAAAAACACATCTATCTGTTTAGGAGGAAATAGAGTGAAACCTAAAAATTCAAACTGTTACTGGTAACGAACGCTTCATCCTAGAAGAGTGAAAATTGGGCAGCTAAGTGGACTTAGTGAATTGATCATTACCACAGAGATCATCAAGGTTGGATGAAAAAAAATTTGCCGAGTATTTAGAAAACCAGTAGTATTTTGGAAGCTTGGAACACCTTTCCAATGAATGTGTTTTACGCAGTCTTTGCTTGTGGCTATTTCAAGAGGAAACAAACCACAAAGACAGAACTTAGAACAACTTTATTTTGTCAAGTTTCAAAGAGCAAGCACAAACCGTGTTTGATTTAGACTTCCGAACACATCTATCTATATAGGAGGAAATAGAGTGAAACCTAAAAACTCAAACTGTTACTGGTAACGAACGCTTCATCCTAGAAGAGTGAATATTGGGCAGCTAAGTGGACAAAGTGAACTGATCATTACCACAGAGATCATGAAGGTCGGATGAAAAAAAATTTGCCGAGTATTCAGAAAACCAGTAGTTTTTTGGAAGCTTGGCACACCTTTCCAATGAAGGTGTTTTATGCAGTCTTTGCTTGTGGCTATTTCAAGAGGAAATAAACCACAAAGACAGAACTTAGAACTACTTTATTTTTTCAAGATTCAAGGAGCTGGCACACACCGTGTTTGATTTAGACTTAAAAAACACATCTATCTGTATAGGAGGAAATAGAGTGAAACCTAAAAATTCAAACTGTTACTGGTAACGAACGCTTCATCCTAGAAGAGTGAAAATTGGGCAGCTAAGTGGACTTAGTGAACTGATCATTACCACAGAGATCATCAAGGTCGGATGAAATAAAATTTGCCGAGTATTCAGAAAACCAGTAGTATTTTGGAAGCTTGGAACACCTTTCCAATGAATGTGTTTTACGCAGTCTTTCCTTGTGGCTATTTCAAGAGGAAACAAACCACAAAGACAGAACTTAGAACTACTTTATTTTGTCAAGTTTCAAGGAGCTAGCACAAACCGTGTTTGATTTAGACTTAAAAAACACATCTATCTGTATAGGAGGAAATAGAGTGAAACCTAAAAATTCAAACTTTTACTGGTAACGAACGCTTCATCCTAGAAGAGTGAAAATTGGGCAGCTAAGTGGACTTAGTGAACTGATCATTACCACAGAGATCATCAAGGTCGGATGAAAAAAAATTTGCCGATTATTCAGAAAACCAGTAGTATTTTGGAAGCGTGGAACACCTTTCCAATGAATGTGTTTTACGCAGTCTTTGCTTGTGGCTATTTCAAGAGGAAACAAACCACAAAGACAGAACTTAGAACAACTTTATTTTGTCAAGTTTCAAGGAGCTAGCACAAACCGTGTTTGATTTAGACTTAAAAAACACATCTATCTGTATAGGAGGATATAGAGTGAAATCTAAAAATTCAAACTGTTACTGATAACGAACGCTTCATCCTAGAAGAGTGAAATTTCGGCAGCTAAGTGGACATAGTGAACTGATCAGTTTCAAGGAGCTATCACAAACCGTGTTTGATTTAGACTTAAGAAACACATCTATCTGTATAGGAGGAAATAGAGTGAAACCTAAAAATTCAAACTGTTACTGGTAACGAACGCTTCATCCTAGAAGAGTGAAAATTGGGCAGCTAAGTGGACTTAGTGAACTGATCATTACCACAGAGATCATCAAGGTCGGATGAAAAAAAATTTGCCGAGTATTCAGAAAACCAGTAGTATTTTGGAAGCTTGGAACACCTTTCCAATGAATGTGTTTTACGCAGTCTTTGCTTGTGGCTATTTCAAGAGGAAACAAACCACAAAGACAGAACTTAGAACAACTTTATTTTGTCAAGTTTCAAGGAGCTAGCAAAAACCGTGTTTGATTTAGACTTAAAAAACACATCTATCTGTATAGGAGGAAATAGAGTGAAACCTAGAAATTCAAACTGTTACTGGTAAAGAACGCTTCATCCTAGAAGAGTGAAAATTGGGCAGCTAAGTGGACTTTGTGAAGTGATCATTACCACAGAGATCATCAAGGTCGGATGAAAAAAAATTTGCCGAGTATTCAGAAAACCAGTAGTATTTTGGAAGCTTGGAACACCTTTCCAATGAATGTGTTTTACGCAGTCTTTGCTTGTGGCTATTTCAAGAGGAAACACACCACAAAGACAGAACTTAGAACAACTTTATTTTGTCAAGTTTCAAGGAGCTAGCACAAACCGTGTTTGATATAGACTTCCAAACACATCTATCTATATAGGAGGAAATAGAGTGAAACCTAAAAACTCAAACTGTTACTGGTAACGAACGCTTCATCCTAGAAGAGTGAAAATTGGGCAGCTAAGTGGACTTAGTGAACTGATCATTACCACAGAGATCATCAAGGTCGGATGAAAAAAAATTTGCCGAGTATTCAGAAAACCAGTAGTATTTTAGAAGCTTGGAACACCTTTCCAATGAATGTGTTTTACGCAGTCTTTGCTTGTGGCTATTTCAAGAGGAAACAAACCACAAAGGCAGAACTTAGAACTACTTTATTTTGTCAAGTTTCAAGGAGCTAGCACAAACCGTGTTTGATTTAGACTTAAAAAACACATCTATCTGTTTAGGAGGAAATAGAGTGAAACCTAAAAATTCAAACTGTTACTGGTAACGAACGCTTCATCCTAGAAGAGTGAAAGTTGGGCAGCTAAGTGGACTTAGTGAACTGATCAGTTTCAAGGAGCTATCACAAACCGTGTTTGATTTAGACTTAAGAAACACATCTATCTGTATAGGAGGAAATAGAGTGAAACCTAAAAATTCAAACTGTTACTGGTAACGAACGCTTCATCCTAGAAGAGTGAAAATTGGGCAGCTAAGTGGACTTAGTGAAGTGATCATTACCACAGAGATCATCAAGGTCGGATGAAAAAAAATTTGCCGAGTATTTAGAAAAACAGTAGTTTTTTGGAAGCTTGGCACACCTTTCCAATGAATGTGTTTTACACAGTCTTTGCTTGTGGCTATTTCAAGAGGAAACAAACCACAAAGACAGAACTTAGAACTACTTTATTTTGTGAAGTTTCAAGGAGCTAGCACAAACCGTGTTTGATTTAGACTTAAAAAACACATCTATCTGTATAGGAGGAAATAGAGTGAAACCTAGAAATTCAAACTGTTACTGGTAACGAACGCTTCATCCTAGAAGAGTGAAAATTGGGCAGCTAAGTGGACTTAGTGAACTGATCATTATCACAGAGATCATCAAGGTCGGATGAAAAAAAATTTGCCGAGTATTCAGAAAACCAGTAGTTTTTTGGAAGCTTGGCACACCTTTCCAATGAAGGGGTTTTACGCAGTCTTTGCTTGTGGCTATTTCAAGAGGAAACAAACCACAAAGACAGAACTTAGAACTACTTTATTTTGTCAAGTTTCAAGGAGCTAGCACAAACCGTGTTTGATTTAGACTTAAAAAACACATCTATCTGTATAGGAGGAAATAGAGTGAAACCTAAAAATTCATACTGTTACTGGTAACGAACGCTTCATCCTAGAAGAGTGAAAATTGGGCAGCTAAGTGGACTTAGTGAAGTGATCATTACCACAGAGATCATCAAGGTCGGATGAAAAAAAATTTGCCGAGTATTCAGAAAACCAGTAGTATTTTAGAAGCTTGGAACACCTTTTCAATGAATGTGTTTTACGCAGTCTTTGCTTGTGGCTATTTCAAGAGGAAACAAACCACAAAGGCAGAACTTAGAACTACTTTATTTTGTCAAGTTTCAAGGAGCTAGCACAAACCGTGTTTGATTTAGACTTAAAATACACATCTATCTGTATAGGAGGAAATAGAGTGAAACCTAAAAATTCAAACTGTTACTGGTAACGAACGCTTCATCCTAGAAGAGTGAATATTGGGCAGCTAAGTGGACTTAGTGAACTGATCATTACCACAGAGATCATCAAGGTCGGATGAAAAAAAATTTGCCGATTATTAAGAAAACGAGTAGTATTTTGGAAGCTTGGAACACGTTTCCAATGAATGTGTTTTACGCAGTCTTTGCTTGTGGCTATTTCAAGAGGAAACAAACCACAAAGACAGAACTTAGAACAACTTTATTTTGTCAAGTTTCAAGGAGCTAGCAAAAACCGTGTTTGATTTAGACTTCCAAACACATCTATCTATATAGGAGGAAATAGAGTGAAACCTAAAAACTCAAACTGTTTCTGGTAATGAAAGCTTCATTATAGAAGAGTGAATATTGGGCAGCTAAGTGGACTTAGTGAAGTGATCATTACCACAGAGATCATCAAGGTCGGATGAAAAAAAATTTGCCGAGTATTTAGAAAAACAGTAGTTTTTTGGAAGCTTGGCACACCTTTCCAATGAATGTGTTTTACACAGTCTTTGCTTGTGGCTATTTCAAGAGGAAACAAACCACAAAGGCAGAACTTAGAACTACTTTATTTTGTCAAGTTTCAAGGAGCTAGCACAAACCGTGTTTGATTTAGACTTAAAAAACACATCTATCTGTATAGGAGGAAATAGAGGGAAACCTAAAAATTCAAACTGTTACTGGTAACGAACGCTTCATCCTAGAAGAGTGAAAATTGGGCAGCTAAGTGGACTTAGTGAACTTATCATTACCAGAGAGATCATCAAGGTCGGATGAAAAAAAATTTGCCGAGTATTCAGAAAACCTGTAGTATTTTAGAAGCTTGGAACACCTTTCCAATGAATGTGTTTTACGCAGTCTTTGCTTGTGGCTATTTCAAGAGGAAACAAACCACAAAGACAGAACTTAGAACTAATTTATTTTGTCAACTTCCAAGGAGCTAGCACAAACCGTGATTGATTTAGACTTAAAAAACACATCTATCTGCATAGGAGGAAATAGAGTGAAACCTAAAAATTCAAACTGTTACTGGTAACGAACGCTTCATCCTAGAAGAGTGAAAATTGGGCAGCTAAGTGGACTTAGTGAACTTATCATTACCACAGAGATCATCAAGGTCGGATGAAAAAAAATTTGCCGAGTATTCAGAAAACCTGTAGTATTTTAGAAGCTTCGAACACCTTTCCAATGAATGTGTTTTACGCAGTCTTTGCTTGTGGCTATTTCAAGAGGAAACAAACCACAAAGACAGAACTTAGAACTAATTTATTTTGTCAACTTTCAAGGAGCTAGCACAAACCGTGATTGATTTAGACTTAAAAAACACATCTATCTGCATAGGAGGAAATAGAGTGAAACCTAAAAATTCAAACTGTTACTGGTAAAGAACGCTTCATCCTAGAAGAGTGAAAATTGGGCAGCTAAGTGGACTTAGCGAACTGATCAGTTTCAGGGAGTTATCACAAACCGTGTTTGATTTAGACTTAAAAAACACATCTATCTGTATAGGAGGAAATAGAGTGAAACCTAAAAATTCAAACTGTTACTGGTAACGAATGCTTCATCCTAGAAGAGTGAAAATTGGGCAGCTAAGTGGACTTAGTGAACTGATCATTACCACAGAGATCATCAAGGTCGGATGAAAAAAAATTTGCCGATTATTAAGAAAACGAGTAGTATTTTGGAAGCTTGGAACACGTTTCCAATGAATGTGTTTTACGCAGTCTTTGCTTGCGGCTATTTCAAGAGGAAACAAACCACAAAGACAGAACTTAGAACAACTTTATTTTGTCAAGTTTCAAGGAGCTAGCAAAAACCGTGTTTGATTTAGACTTCCAAACACATCTATCTATATAGGAGGAAATAGAGTGAAACCTAAAAACTCAAACTGTTTCTGGTAATGAAAGCTTCATTATAGAAGAGTGAATATTGGGCAGCTAAGTGGACTTAGTGAAGTGATCATTACCACAGAGATCATCAAGGTCGGATGAAAAAAAATTTGCCGAGTATTTAGAAAAACAGTAGTTTTTTGGAAGCTTGGCACACCTTTCCAATGAATGTGTTTTACACAGTCTTTGCTTGTGGCTATTTCAAGAGGAAACAAACCACAAAGACAGAACTTAGAACTACTTTATTTTGTCAAGTTTCAAGGAGCTAGCACAAACCGTGTTTGATTTAGACTTAAAAAACACATCTATCTGTATAGGAGGAAATAGAGTGAAACCTAGAAATTCAAACTGTTACTGGTAACGAAAGCTTCATCCTAGAAGAGTGAAAATTGGGCAGCTAAGTGGACTTAGTGAACTGATCATTACCACAGAGATCATCAAGGTCGGATGAGAATAAATTTGCCGATTATTCAGAAAACCAGTAGTTTTTTGGAAGCTTGGCACACCTTTCCAATGAAGGGGTTTTACGCAGTCTTTGCTTGTGGCTATTTCAAGAGGAAACAAACCACAAAGACAGAATTTAGAACTACTTTATTTTGTCAAGTTTCAAGGAGCTAGCACAAACCGTGTTTGATTTAGACTTAAAAAACACATCTATCTGTATAGGAGGAAATAGAGTGAAACCTAAAAATTCAAACTGTTACTGGTAACGAACGCTTCATCCTAGAAGAGTGAAAATTGGGCAGCTAAGTGGACTTAGTGAAGTGATCATTACCACAGAGATCATCAAGGTCGGATGAAAAAAAATTTGCCGAGTATTCAGAAAACCAGTAGTATTTTGGAAGATTGGAACACCTTTCCAATGAATGTGTTTTACGCAGTCTTTGCTTGTGGCTATTTCAAGAGGAAACACACCACAAAGACAGAACTTAGAACAACTTTATTTTGTCAAGTTTCAAGGAGCTAGCACAAACCGTGTTTGATATAGACTTCCAAACACATCTATCTATATAGGAGGAAATAGAGTGAAACCTAAAAACTCAAACTGTTACTGGTAACGAACGCTTCATCCTAGAAGAGTGAAAATTGGGCAGCTAAGTGGACTTAGTGAACTGATCATTACCACAGAGATCATCAAGGTCGGATGAAAAAAAATTTGCCGAGTATTCAGAAAACCAGTAGTATTTTAGAAGCTTGGAACACCTTTCCAATGAATGTGTTTTACGCAGTCTTTGCTTGTGGCTATTTCAAGAGGAAACAAACCACAAAGGCAGAACTTAGAACTACTTTATTTTGTCAAGTTTCAAGGAGCTAGCACAAACCGTGTTTGATTTCGACTTAAAAAACACATCTATCTGTATAGGAGGAAATAGAGTGAAACCTAAAAATTCAAACTGTTACTGGTAACGAACGCTTCATCCTAGAAGAGTGAAAATTGGGCAGCTAAGTGGACTTAGTGAACTTATCATTACCACAGAGATCATCAAGGTCGGATGAAAAAAAATTTGCCGAGTATTCAGAAAACCTGTAGTATTTTAGAAGCTTGGAACACCTTTCCAATGAATGTGTTTTACGCAGTCTTTGCTTGTGGCTATTTCAAGAGGAAACAAACCACAAAGACAGAACTTAGAACTAATTTATTTTGTCAACTTTCAAGGAGCTAGCACAAACCGTGATTGATTTAGACTTAAAAAACACATCTATCTGCATAGGAGGAAATAGAGTGAAACCTAAAAATTCAAACTGTTACTGGTAAAGAACGCTTCATCCTAGAAGAGTGAAAATTGGGCAGCTAAGTGGACTTAGTGAACTGATCAGTTTCAGGGAGTTATCACAAACCGTGTTTGATTTAGACTTAAAAAACACATCTATCTGTATAGGAGGAAATAGAGTGAAACCTAAAAATTCAAACTGTTACTGGTAACGAATGCTTCATCCTAGAAGAGTGAAAATTGGGCAGCTAAGTGGACTTAGTGAACTGATCATTACCACAGAGATCATCAAGGTCGGATGAAAAAAAATTTGCCGATTATTAAGAAAACGAGTAGTATTTTGGAAGCTTGGAACACGTTTCCAATGAATGTGTTTTACGCAGTCTTTGCTTGTGGCTATTTCAAGAGGAAACAAACCACAAAGACAGAACTTAGAACAACTTTATTTTGTCAAGTTTCAATTAGCTAGCAAAAACCGTGTTTGATTTAGACTTCCAAACACATCTATCTATATAGGAGGAAATAGAGTGAAACCTAAAAATTCAAACTGTTACTGGTAACGAACGCTTCATCCTAGAAGAGTGAAAATTGGGCAGCTAAGTGGACTTAGTGAAGTGATCATTACCACAGAGATCATCAAGGTCGGATAAAAAAAAAATTTGCCGATTATTCAGAAAAACAGTAGTTTTTTGGAAGCTTGGCACACCTTTCCAATGAAGGGGTTTTACGCAGTCTTTGCTTGTGGCTATTTCAAGAGGAAACAAACCACAAAGACAGAATTTACAACTACTTTATTTTGTCAAGTTTCAAGGAGCTAGCACAAACCGTGTTTGATTTAGACTTAAAAAACACATCTATCTGTATAGGAGGAAATAGAGTGAAACCTAAAAATTCAAACTGTTACTGGTAACGAACGCTTCATCCTAGAAGAGTGAAAATTGGGCAGCTAAGTGGACTTAGTGAAGTGATCATTACCACAGAGATCATCAAGGTCGGATGAAAAAAAATTTGCCGAGTATTCAGAAAACCAGTAGTATTTTGGAAGATTGGAACACCTTTCCAATGAATGTGTTTTACGCAGTCTTTGCTTGTGGCTATTTCAAGAGGAAACACACCACAAAGACAGAACTTAGAACAACTTTATTTTGTCAAGTTTCAAGGAGCTAGCACAAACCGTGTTTGATATAGACTTCCAAACACATCTATCTATATAGGAGGAAATAGAGTGAAACCTAAAAACTCAAACTGTTACTGGTAACGAACGCTTCATCCTAGAAGAGTGAAAATTGGGCAGCTAAGTGGACTTAGTGAACTGATCATTACCACAGAGATCATCAAGGTCGGATGAAAAAAAATTTGCCGAGTATTCAGAAAACCAGTAGTATTTTAGAAGCTTGGAACACCTTTCCAATGAATGTGTTTTACGCAGTCTTTGCTTGTGGCTATTTCAAGAGGAAACAAACCACAAAGGCAGAACTTAGAACTACTTTATTTTGTCAAGTTTCAAGGAGCTAGCACAAACCGTGTTTGATTTAGACTTAAAAAACACATCTATCTGTATAGGAGGAAATAGAGTGAAACCTAAAAATTCAAACTGTTACTGGTAACGAACGCTTCATCCTAGAAGAGTGAAAATTGGGCAGCTAAGTGGACTTAGTGAACTTATCATTACCACAGAGATCATCAAGGTCGGATGAAAAAAAATTTGCCGAGTATTCAGAAAACCTGTAGTATTTTAGAAGCTTGGAACACCTTTCCAATGAATGTGTTTTACGCAGTCTTTGCTTGTGGCTATTTCAAGAGGAAACAAACCACAAAGACAGAACTTAGAACTAATTTATTTTGTCAACTTTCAAGGAGCTAGCACAAACCGTGATTGATTTAGACTTAAAAAACACATCTATCTGCATAGGAGGAAATAGAGTGAAACCTAAAAATTCAAACTGTTACTGGTAAAGAACGCTTCATCCTAGAAGAGTGAAAATTGGGCAGCTAAGTGGACTTAGTGAACTGATCAGTTTCAGGGAGTTATCACAAACCGTGTTTGATTTAGACTTAAAAAACACATCTATCTGTATAGGAGGAAATAGAGTGAAACCTAAAAATTCAAACTGTTACTGGTAACGAATGCTTCATCCTAGAAGAGTGAAAATTGGGCAGCTAAGTGGACTTAGTGAACTGATCATTACCACAGAGATCATCAAGGTCGGATGAAAAAAAATTTGCCGATTATTAAGAAAACGAGTAGTATTTTGGAAGCTTGGAACACGTTTCCAATGAATGTGTTTTACGCAGTCTTTGCTTGTGGCTATTTCAAGAGGAAACAAACCACAAAGACAGAACTTAGAACAACTTTATTTTGTCAAGTTTCAATTAGCTAGCAAAAACCGTGTTTGATTTAGACTTCCAAACACATCTATCTATATAGGAGGAAATAGAGTGAAACCTAAAAATTCAAACTGTTACTGGTAACGAACGCTTCATCCTAGAAGAGTGAAAATTGGGCAGCTAAGTGGACTTAGTGAAGTGATCATTACCACAGAGATCATCAAGGTCGGATAAAAAAAAAATTTGCCGATTATTCAGAAAAACAGTAGTTTTTTGGAAGCTTGGCACACCTTTCCAATGAAGGTGTTTTACGCAGTCTTTGCTTGTGGCTATTTCAAGAGAAAACAAACCACAAAGACAGAACTTAGAACTACTTTATTTTGTCAAGTTTCAAGGAGCTAGCACAAACCGTGTTTGATTTAGTCTTAAAAAACACATCTATCTGTATAGGAGGAAATAGAGTGAAACCTAAAAATTCAAACTGTTACTGGTAACGAACGCTTCATCCTAGAAGAGTGAAAATTGGGCAGCTAAGTGGACTTAGTGAACTGATAATTACCACAGAGATCATCAAGGTCGGATGAAAAAAATTTTGCCGAGTATTCAGAAAACCAGTAGTATTTTAGAAGCTTGGAACACCTTTCCAATGAATGTGTTTTACGCAGTCTTTGCTTGTGGCTATTTCAAGAGGAAACAAACCACAAAGACAGAACTTAGAACAACTTTATTTTGTCAAGTTTCAAGGAGCTAGCACAAACCGTGTTTGATATAGATTTCCAAACACATCTATCTATATATTACAAAACAGAGTGAAACCTAAAAACTCAAACTGTTACTGGTAACGAATGCTTCATCCTAGAAGAGTTAAAATTGGGCAGCTAAGTGGACTTAGTGAACTGATCATTACCAAAGAGATCATCAAGGTCGGATGAAAAAAAATTCGCCGAGTATTCAGAAAACCAGTAGTTTTTTGGAAGCTTGGCACACGTTTCAAATGAAGGTGTTTTACTGAGTCTTTGCTTTTGGCTATTTCAAGAGGAAACAAACCACAAAGACAGAACTTAGAACTACTTTATTTTGTTAAGTTTCAAGGAGCTAGCACAAACCGTGTTTGATTTAGACTTAAAAAACACATCTATCTGTATAGGAGGAAATAGAGTGAAACCTAAAAATTCAAACTGTTACTGGTAACGAACGCTTCATCCTAGAAGAGTGAAAATTGGGCAGCTAAGTGGACTTAGTGAACTGATCAGTTTCAGGGAGCTATCACAAACCGTGTTTGATTTAGACTTAAAAAACACATCTATCTGTATAGGAGGAAATAGAGTGAAACCTAAAAATTCAAACTGTTACTGGTAACGAACGCTTCATCCTAGAAGAGTGAAAATTGGGCAGCTAAGTGGACTTAGTGAACTGATGATTACCACAGAAATCATCAAGGTCGGATGAAAAAAAATTTGCCGAGTATTCAGAAAACAAGTAGTATGTTGGAAGCTTGGAACACCTTTCAAATGAATGTGTTTTACGCAGTCTTTGCTTGTGGCTATTTCAAGGAAAAACAAACCACAAAGACAGAACTTAGAACTACTTTATTTTGTCGAGTTTCAAGGAGCTAGCACAAACCGTGTTTGATTTAGACGTAAAAAACACATCTATCTGTATAGGAGGAAATAGAGTGAAACCTAAAAATTCAAACTGTTACTGGTAACGAACGCTTCATCCTAGAAGCGTGAAAATTGGGCAGCTAAGTGGACTTAGTGAACTGATCATTACCACAGAGATCATCAAGGTCGGATGAAAAAAAATTTGCCGATTATTAAGAAAACGAGTAGTATTTTGGAAGCTTGGAACACGTTTCCAATGAATGTGTTTTACGCAGTCTTTGCTTGTGGCTATTTCAAGAGGAAACAAACCACAAAGACAGAACTTAGAACAACTTTATTTTGTCAAGTTTCAATTAGCTAGCAAAAACCGTGTTTGATTTAGACTTCCAAACACATCTATCTATATAGGAGGAAATAGAGTGAAACCTAAAAACTCAAACTGTTTCTGCTAATGAACGCTTCATTATAGAAGAGTGAATATTGGGCAGCTAAGTGGACTTAGTGAATTGATCATTACCACAGAGATCATCAAGGTCGGATGAAAAAAAATTTGCCGATTATTCAGAAAAACAGTAGTTTTTTGGAAGCTTGGCACACCTTTCCAATGAAGGTGTTTTACGCAGTCTTTGCTTGTGGCTATTTCAAGAGGAAACAAACCACAATGATAGAACTTAGAACTACTTTATTTTGTCAAGTTTCAAGGCGCTAGCACAAACCGTGTTTGATTTAGACTTAAAAAACACATCTATCTGTATAGGAGGAAATAGAGTGAAACCTAAAAATTCAAACTGTTACTGGTAACGAACGCTGCATCCTAGAAGAGTGACAATTGGGCAGCTAAGTGGACTTAATGAACTGATCATTACCACAGAGATCATCAAGGTCGGATGGAAAAAAATTTGCCGAGTATTCAAAAAACCAGTAGTATTTTAGAAGCTTGGAACACCTTTCCAATGAATGTGTTTTACGCAGTCTTTGCTTGTGGCTATTTCAAGAGGAAACAAACCACAAAGACAGAACTTAGAACAACTTTATTTTGTCAAGTTTCAATTAGCTAGCAAAAACCGTGTTTGATTTAGACTTCCAAACACATCTATCTATATAGGAGGAAATAGAGTGAAACCTAAAAACTCAAACTGTTTCTGCTAATGAACGCTTCATTATAGAAGAGTGAATATTGGCCAGCTAAGTGGACTTAGTGAAGTGATCATTACCACAGAGATCATCAAGGTCGGATGAAAAAAAAATTGCCGATTATTCAGAAAAACAGTAGTTTTTTGGAAGCTTGGCACACCTTTCCAATGAAGCTGTTTTACGCAGTCTTTGCTTGTGGCTATTTCAAGAGGAAACAAACCACAAAGACAGAACTTAGAACTACTTTTTTTTGTGAAGTTTCAAGGAGCTAGCACAAACCGTGTTTGATTTAGACTTAAAAAACACATCTATCTGTATAGGAGGAAATCGAGTGAAACCTAAAAATTCAAACTGTTACTGGTAACGAACGCTTCATCCTAGAAGAGTGAAAATTGGGCAGCTAAGTGGACTTAGTGAACTGATCATTACCACAGAGGTCATCAAGGTCGGATGAAAAAAAATTTGCCGAGTATTCAGAAAACCAGTAGTATTTTAGAAGCTTGGAACACCTTTCCAATAAATGTGTTTTACGCAGTCTTTGCTTATGGCTATTTCAAGAGGAAAGAAACCACAAAGACAGAACATAGAACAACTTTATTTTGTCAAGTTTCAAGGAGCTAGCACAAACCGTGTTTGATATAGACTTCCAAACACATCTATCTATATAGGAGGAAATAGAGTGAAACCTAACAACTCAAACTGTTACTGGTAACGAACGCTTCATCCTAGAAGAGTGAAAATTGGGCAGCTAAGTGGACTTAGTGAACTGATCATTACCACAGAGATCATCAAGTTCGGATGAAAAAAAATTTGCCGAGTATTCAGAAAACCAGTAGTATTTTGGAAGCTTGGAACACCTTTCCAATGAATGTGTTTTACGCAGTCTTTGCTTGTGGCTATTTCAAGAGGAAACAAACCACAAAGGCAGAACTTAGAACTACTTTATTTTGTCAAGTTTCAAGGAGCTAGCATAAACCGTGTTTGATTTAGACTTAAAAAACACATCTATCTGTATAGGAGGAAATAGAGTGAAACCTAAAAATTCAAACTGTTACTGGTAACGAACGCTTCATCCTAGAAGAGTGAAAATTGGGCAGCTAAGTGGACTTAGTGAACTGATCATTACCACAGAGATCATAAAGGTCGGATGAAATAAAATTTGCCGAGTATTCAGAAAACCAGTAGTATTTTGGAAGCTGGAAGACCTTTCCAATGAATGTGTTTTACGCAGTCTTTGCTTGTGGCTATTTCAAGAGGAAACAAACCACAAAGACAGAACTTAGAACAACTTTATTTTGTCAAGTTTCAAGGAGCTAGCACAAACCGTGTTTGATTTAGACTTCCAAACACATCTATCTATATAGGAGAATATAGACTGAAACCTAAAAACTCAAACTGTTACTGGTAACGAACGCTTCATCCTAGAAGAGTGAAAATTGGGCAGCTAAGTGGACAAAGTGAACTGTTCATTACCACAGAGATCATCAAGGTCGGATGAAAAAAAATTTGCCGAGTATTCAGAAAACCAGTAGTATTTTGGAAGCTTGGAACACCTTTCCAATGAATGTGTTTTACGCAGTCTTTGCTTGTGGCTATTTCAAGAGGAAACAAACCACAAAGACAGAACTTAGAACTACTTTATTTTGTCAAGTTTCAAGGAGCTAGCACAAACCGTGTTTGATTTAGACTTAAAAAACACATCTATCTGTATAGGAGGAAATAGAGTGAAACCTAAATATTCAAACTGTTACTGGTAACGAACGCTTCATCCTAGAAGAGTGAATATTGGGCAGCTAAGTGGACTTAGTGAACTGATCATTACCACAGAGATCATCAAAGTCGGATGAAAAAAAATTTGCCGAGTATTCAGAAAACCAGTAGTATTTTGGAAGCTTGGAACACCTTTCCAATGAATGTGTTTTACGCAGTCTTTGCTTGTGGCTGTTTCAAGAGGAAACAAACCACAAAGACAGAACTTAGAACTAATTTATTTCGTCAACTTTCAAGGAGCTAGCACAAACCGTGTTTGGTTTAGACTTAAAAAACACATCTATCTGTATAGGAGGAAATAGAGTGAAACCTAAAAATTCAAACTGTTACTGGTAACGAACGCTTTATCCTAGAAGAGTGAAAATTGGGCAGCTAAGTGGACTTAGTGAACTGATCAGTTTCAGGGAGCTATCACAAACCGTGTTTGATTTAGACTTAAAAAACACATCTATCTGTATAGGAGGAAATAGAGTGAAACCTAAAAATTCAAACTGTTACTGGTAACGAACGCTTCATCCTAGAAGAGTGAAAATTGGGCAGCTAAGTGGACTTAGTGAACTGATCATTACCACAGAGATCATCAAGGTCGGATGAAAAAAAATTTGCCGAGTATTCAGAAAACCAGTAGTATTTTGGAAGCTTGGAACACCTTTCCAATTAATGTGTTTTATGCAGTCTTTGCTTGTGGCTATTTCAAGAGGAAACAAACCACAAAGACAGAACTTAGAACTACTTTATTTTGTCAAGTTTCAAGGAGCTAGCACAAACCGTGTTTGATTTAGACTTAAAAAACACATCTATCTGTATAGGAGGAAATAGAGTGAAACCTAAAAATTCAAACTGTTACTGGTAACGAACGCTTCATCCTAGAAGAGTGAAAATTGGGCAGCTAAGTGGACTTAGTGAACTGATAAGTTTCAGGGAGCTATCACAAACCGTTTTTGATTTAGACTTAAAAAACACATCTATCTGTATAGGAGGAAATAGAGTGAAACCTAAAAATTCAAACTGTTACTGGTAACGAACGCTTCATCCTAGAAGAGTGAATATTGGGCAGCTAAGTGGACTTAGTGAAGTGATCATTACCACAGAGATCATCAAGGTCGGATGAAAAAAAATTTGCCGATTATTCAGAAAAACAGTAGTTTTTTGGAAGCTTGGCACACCTTTCCAATGAAGGTGTTTTACGCAGTCTTTGCTTGTGGCTATTTCCAGAGGAAACAAACCACAAAGACAGAACTTAGAACTACTTTATTTTGTCAAGTTTCAAGGAGCTAGCACAAACCGTGTTTGATTTAGACTTAAAAAACACATCTATCTGTATAGGAGGAAATAGAGTGAATCCTAAAAATTCAAACTTTTACTGGTAACGAACGCTTCATCCTAGAAGAGTGAAAATTGGGCAGCTAAGTGGACTTAGTGAACTGATCATTACCACAGAGATCATCAAGGTCGGATGAAAAAAAATTTGCCGAGTATTCAGAAAACCAGTAGTATTTTGGAAGCTTGGAACACCTTTCCAATGAATGTGTTTTACGCAGTCTTTGCTTGTGGCTATTTCAAGAGGAAACAAACCACAAAGGCAGAACTTAGAACTACTTTATTTTGTCAAGTTTCAAGGAGCTAGCACAAACCGTGTTTGATTTAGACTTAAAAAACATATCTATCTGTATAGGAGGAAATAGAGTGAAACCTAAAAATTCAAACTGTTACTGGTAACGAACGCTTCATCCTAGAAGAGTGAAAATTGGGCAGCTAAGTGGACTTAGTGAACTGATCATTACCACAGAGATCATCAAGGTCGGATGAAAAAAAATTTGCCGAGTATTCAGAAAACCAGTAGTATTTTAGAAGCTTGGAACACCTTTCCAATAAATGTGTTTTACGCAGTCTTTGCTTATGGCTATTTCAAGAGGAAAGAAACCACAAAGACAGAACTTAGAACAACTTTATTTTGTCAAGTTTCAAGGAGCTAGCACAAACCGTGTTTGATATAGACTTCCAAACACATCTATCTATATAGGAGGAAATAGAGTGAAACCTAAAAACTCAAACTGTTACTGGTAACGAACGCTTCATCCTAGAAGAGTGAAAATTGGGCAGCTAAGTGGACTTAGTGAACTGATCATTACCACAGAGATCATCAAGTTCGGATGAAAAAAAATTTGCCGAGTATTCAGAAAACCAGTAGTATTTTGGAAGCTTGGAACACCTTTCCAATGAATGTGTTTTACGCAGTCTTTGCTTGTGGCTATTTCAGGAGGAAAAAAACCACAAAGGCAGAACTTAGAACTACTTTATTTTGTCAAGTTTCAAGGAGCTAGCATAAACCGTGTTTGATTTAGACTTAAAAAACACATCTATCTGTATAGGAGGAAATAGAGTGAAACCTAAAAATTCAAACTGTTACTGGTAACGAACGCTTCATCCTAGAAGAGTGAAAATTGGGCAGCTAAGTGGACTTAGTGAACTGATCATTACCACAGAGATCATCAAGGTCGGATGAAATAAAATTTGCCGAGTATTCAGAAAACCAGTAGTATTTTGGAAGCTGGAAGACCTTTCCAATGAATGTGTTTTACGCAGTCTTTGCTTGTGGCTATTTCAAGAGGAAACAAACCACAAAGACAGAACTTAGAACAACTTTATTTTGTCAAGTTTCAAGGAGCTAGCACAAACCGTGTTTGATTTAGACTTCCAAACACATCTATCTATATAGGAGAATATAGACTGAAACCTAAAAACTCAAACTGTTACTGGTAACGAACGCTTCATCCTAGAAGAGTGAAAATTGGGCAGCTAAGTGGACAAAGTGAACTGTTCATTACCACAGAGATCATCAAGGTTGGATGAAAAAAAAATTGCCGAGTATTCAGAAAACCAGTAGTATTTTGGAAGCTTGGAACACCTTTCCAATGAATGTGTTTTACGCAGTCTTTGCTTGTGGCTATTTCAAGAGGAAACAAACCACAAAGACAGAACTTAGAACTACTTTATTTTGTCAAGTTTCAAGGAGCTAGCACAAACCGTGTTTGATTTAGACTTAAAAAACACATCTATCTGTATAGGAGGAAATAGAGTGAAACCTAAATATTCAAACTGTTACTGGTAACGAACGCTTCATCCTAGAAGAGTGAATATTGGGCAGCTACGGGGACTTAGTGAACTGATCATTACCACAGAGATCATCAAAGTCGGATGAAAAAAAATTTGCCGATTATTCAGAAAACCAGTAGTATTTTGGAAGCTTGGAACACCTTTCCAATGAATGTGTTTTATGCAGTCTTTGCTTGTGGCTGTTTCAAGAGGAAACAAACCACAAAGACAGAACTTAGAACTAATTTATTTTGTCAACTTTCAAGGAGCTAGCACAAACCGTGTTTGGTTTAGACTTAAAAAACACATCTATCTGTATAGGAGGAAATAGAGTGAAACCTAAAAATTCAAACTGTTACTGGTAACGAACGCTTTATCCTAGAAGAGTGAAAATTGGGCAGCTAAGTGGACTTAGTGAACTGATCAGTTTCAGGGAGCTATCACAAACCGTGTTTGATTTAGACTTAAAAAACACATCTATCTGTATAGGAGGAAATAGAGTGAAACCTAAAAATTCAAACTGTTACTGGTAACGAACGCTTCATCCTAGAAGAGGGAAAATTGGGCAGCTAAGTGGACTTAGTGAACTGATCATTACCACAGAGATCATCAAGGTCGGATGAAAAAAAATTGGCCGAGTATTCAGAAAACCAGTAGTATTTTGGAAGCTTGGAACACCTTTCCAATAAAGGTGTTTTACGCAGTCTTTGCTTGTGGCTATTTCAAGAGGAAACAAACCACAAAGACAGAACTTAGAACTACTTTATTTTGTCAAGTTTCAAGGAGCTAGCACAAACCGTGTTTGATTTAGACTTAAAAAACACATCTATCTGTATAGGAGGAAATAGAGTGAAACCTAAAAATTCAAACTGTTACTGGTAACGAACGCTTCATCCTAGAAGAGGGAAAGTTGGGCAGCTAAGTGGACTTAGTGAACTGATCATTACCACAGAGATCATCAAGGTCGGATGAAAAAAAATTTGCCGAGTATTCCGAAAACCAGTAGTATTTTGGAAGCTTGGAACACCTTTCCAATGAATGTGTTTTACGCAGTCTTTGCTTGTGGCTATTTCAAGAGGAAACAAACCACAAAGACAGAACTTAGAACTACTTTATTTTGTCAAGTTTCAAGGAGCTAGCACAAACCGTGTTTGATTTAGACTTAAAAAACACATCTATCTGTATAGGAGGAAATAGAGTGAAACCTAAAAATTCAAACTGTTACTGGTAACGAACGCTTCATCCTAGAAGAGTGAAAATTGGGCAGCTAAGTGGACTTAGTGAACTGATCATTACCACAGAGATCATCAAGGTCGGATGAAAAAAAATTTGCCGAGTATTCAGAAAACCAGTAGTATTTTGGAAGCTTGGAACACCTTTCCAATAAAGGTGTTTTACGCAGTCTTTGCTTGTGGCTATTTCAAGAGGAAACAAACCACAAAGACAGAACTTAGAACTACTTTTTTTTGTCAAGTTTCAAGGAGCTAGCACAAACCGTGTTTGATTTAGACTTAAAAAACACATCTATCTGTATAGGAGGAAATAGAGTGAAACCTAAATATTCAAACTGTTACTGGTAACGAACGCTTCATCCTAGAAGAGTGAAAGTTGGGCAGCTAAGTGGACTTAGTGAACTGATCATTACCACAGAGATCATCAAGGTCGGATGAAAAAAAATTTGCCGAGTATTCAGAAAACCAGTAGTATTTTGGAAGCTTGGCACACCTTTCCAATGAATGTGTTTTGTGCAGTCTTTGCTTGTGGCTATTTCAAGAGGAAACAAACCACAAAGACAGAACTTAGAACTACTTTATTTTGTCAAGTTTCAAGGAGCTAGCACAAACCGTGTTTGATTTAGACTTAAAAAACACATCTATCTGTATAGGAGGAAATAGAGTGAAACCTAAAAATTCAAACTCTTACTGGTAACAAACGCTTCATCCTAGAAGAGTGAAAATTGGGCAGGTAAGTGGACTTAGTGAACTGATCATTACCACAGATATCATCAAGGTCGGATGAAAAAAAATTTGCCGAGTATTCAGAAAACCAGTAGTATTTTGGAAGCTTGGAACACCTTTCCAATAAAGGTGTTTTATGCAGTGTTTGCTTGTGGCTATTTCAAGAGGAAACAAACCACAAAGACAGAACTTAGAACTACTTTATTTTGTCAAGTTTCAAGGAGCTAGCACAAACCGTGTTTGATTTAGACTTAAAAAACACATCTATCTGTATAGGAGGAAATAGAGTGAAACCTAAAAATTCAAACTGTTACTGGTAACGAACGCTTCATCCTAGAAGAGTGAAAGTTGGGCAGCTAAGTGGACTTAGTGAACTGATCATTACCACAGAGATCATCAAGGTCGGATGAAAAAAAATTTGCCGAGTATTCCGAAAACCAGTAGTATTTTGGAAGCTTGGAACACCTTTCCAATGAATGTGTTTTACGCAGTCTTTGCTTGTGGCTATTTCAAGAGGAAACAAACCACAAAGACAGAACTTAGAACTACTTTATTTTGTCAAGTTTCAAGGAGCTAGCACAAACCGTGTTTGATTTTTACTTAAAAAACACATCTATATGTATAGGAGGAAATAGAGTGAAACCTAAAAATTCAAACTGTTACTGGTAACGAATGCTTCATCCTAGAAGATTGAAAATTGGGCAGCTAAGTGGACTTAGTGAACTGATCATTACCACAGAGATCATCAAGGTCGGATGAAAAAAAATTTGCCGAGTATTCAGAAAACCAGTAGTATTTTGGAAGCTTGGAACACCTTTCCAATGAATGTGTTTTACGCAGTCTTTGCTTGTGGCTATTTCAAGAGGAAACAAACCACAAAGACAGAACTTAGAACAACTTTATTTTGTCAAGTTTCAAGGAGCTAGAACAAACCGTGTTTGATTTAGACTTAAAAAACACATCTATCTGTATAGGAGGAAATAGAGTGAAATCTAAAAATTCAAACTGTTACTGGTAACGAACGCTTCAACCTAGAAGAGTGAAAATTGGGCAGCTAAGTGGACTTAGTGAACTGATCATTCCCACAGAGATCATCAAGGTCGGATGAAAAAAAATTTGCCGAGTATTCAGAAAACCAGTAGTATTTTGGAAGCTTGGAACACCTTTCCAATGAATGTGTTTTACGCAGTCTTTGTTTGTGGCTATTTCAAGAGGAAACAAACCACAAAGACAGAACTTAGAACTACTTTATTTTGTCAAGTTTCAAGGAGCTAGCACAAACCGTGTTTGATTTAGACTTAAAAAACACTTCTATCTGTATAGGAGGAAATAGAGTGAAACCTAAAAATTCAAACTGTTACTGGTAACGAACGCTTCATCCTAGAAGAGTGAAAATTGGGCAGGTAAGTGGACTTAGTGAACTGATCATTACCACAGAGATCATCAAGGTCGGATGAAAAAAAATTTGCCAAGTATTCAGAAAACCAGTAGTATTTTGGAAGCTTGGAACACCTTTCCAATAAAGGTGTTTTACGCAGTCTTTGCTTGTGGCTATTTCAAGAGGAAACCAACCACAAAGACAGAACTTAGAACTACTTTATTTTGTCAAGTTTCAAGGAGGTAGCACAAACCGTGTTTGATTTAGATTTAAAAAACACATCTATCTGTATAGGAGGAAATAGAGTGAAACCTAAAAATTCAAACTGTTACTGGTAACGAACGCTTCATCCTAGAAGAGTGAAAATTGGGCAGCTAAGTGGACTTAGTGAACTGATCATTACCAGAGAGATCATCAAGGTCGGATGAAAAAAAATTTGCCGAGTATTCAGAAAACCAGTAGTATTTTTGAAGATTGGAACACCTTTCCAATAACGGTGTTTTACGCAGTCTTTGCTTGTGGCTATTTCAAGAGGAAACAAACCACAAAGACAGAACTTAGAACAACTTTATTTTGTCAAGTTTCAAGGAGCTAGCACAAACCGTGTTTGATTTAGACTTCCAACACATCTATCTATATAGGAGGAAATAGAGTGAAACCTAAAACTCAAACTGTTACTGGTAACGAACGCTTCATCCTAGAAGAGTGAATATTGTGCAGCTAAGTGGACTAAGTAAACTGGTCAGTACCACAGAGATCATCAAGGTCGGATGAAAAAAATTTTGCCGAGTATTCAGAAAACCAGTAGTATTTTGGAAGCTTGGAACACCTTTCCAATGAATGTGTTTTACGCAGTCTTTGCTTGTGGCTATTTCAAGAGGACACAAACCACAAAGACAGAACTTAGAACTACTTTATTTTGTCAATTTTCAAGGAGCTAGCACAAACCGTGTTTGATTTAGACTTAAAAAACACATCTATCTGTATATGAGGAAATAGAGTGAAACCTAAAAATTCAAACTGTTACTGGTAACGAACGCTTCATCCTAGAAGAGTGAAAGTTGGGCAGCTAAGTGGACTTAGTGAACTGATCATTACCACAGAGATCATCAAGGTCCGATGAAAAAAAATTTGCCGAGTATTCAGAAAACCAGTAGTATTTTGGAAGCTTGGAACACCTTTCCAATGAATGTGTTTTACGCAGTCTTTGCTTGTGGTTATTTCAAGAGGAAACAAACCACAAAGACAGAACTTAGAACTACTTTATTTTGTCAAGTTTCAAGGAGCTAGCACAAACCGCGTTTGATTTAGACTTCCAAACACATCTATCTATATAGGAGGAAATAGAGTGAAACCTAAAAACTCAAACTGTTACTGGTAACGAACGCTTCATCCTAGAAGAGTGAATATTGGGCAGCTAAGTGGACTAAGTAAACTGATCATTACCACAGAGATCATCAAGGTCGGATGAAAAAAAATTTGCCGAGTATTCAGAAAACCAGTAGTATTTTGGAAGCTTGGAACACCTTTCCAATGAATGTGTTTTACGCAGTCTTTGCTTGTGGCTATTTCAAGAGGAAACAAACCACAAAGACAGAACTTAGAACTACTTTATTTTGTCAAGTTTCAAGGAGCTAGCACAAACCGTGTTTGATTTAGCCTTAAAAAACACATCTATCTGTATAGGAGGAAATAGAGTGAAACCTAAAAATTCAAACTGTTACTGGTAACGAACGCTTCATCCTAGAAGAGTGAAAATTGGGCAGCTAAGTGGACTTAGTGAACTGATCATTACCACAGAGATCATCAAGGTCGGATGAAAAAAAATTTGCCGAGTATTCATAAAACCAGTAGTATTTTGGAAGCTTGGAACACCTTTCCAATAAAGGTGTTTTACGCAGTGTTTGCTTGTGGCTATTTCAAGAGGAAACAAACCACAAAGACAGAACATAGAACTACTTTATTTTGTCAAGTTTCAAGGAGCTAGCACAAACCGTGTTTGATTTAGACTTAAAAAACTCATCTATCTGTATAGGAGGAAATAGAGTGAAACCTAAAAATTCAAACTGTTACTGGTAACGAATGCTTCATCCTAGAAGATTGAAAATTGGGCAGCTAAGTGGACTTAGTGAACTGATCATTACCACAGAGATCATCAAGGTCGGATGAAAAAAAATTGGCCCAGTATTCAGAAAACCAGTAGTATTTTGGAACCTTGGAACACCTTTCCAATGAATGTGTTTTACGCAGTCTTTGCTTGTGGCTATTTCAAGAGGAAACAAACCACAAAGACAGCACTTAGAAAAACTTTATTTTGTCAAGTTTCAAGGAGCTAGAACAAACCGTGATTGATTTAGACTTAAAAAACACATCTATCTGTATAGGAGGAAATAGAGTGAAACCTAAAAATTCAAACTGTTACTGGTAACGAACGCTTCATCCTAGAAGAGTGAAAATTGGGCAGCTAAGTGGACTTAGTGAACTGATCATTACCACAGAGATCATCAAGGTCGGATGAAAAAAAATTTGCCGAGTATTCCGAAAACCAGTAGTTTTTTGGAAGCTTGGCACACGTTTCCAATAAAGGTGTTTTACGCAGTCTTTGCTTGTGCCTATTTCAACAGGAAACAAACCACAAAGACAGAACTTAGAACTACTTTATTTTGTCAAGTTTCAAGGAGCTAGCACAAACCGTGTTTGATTTAGACTTCCAAACACATCTATCTATATAGGAGGAAATAGAGTGAAACCTAAAAACTCAAACTTTTACTAGTAACGAACGCTTCATCCTGGAAGAGTGAATATTGGGCAGCTAAGTGGACTAAGTAAACTGATCATTACCACAGATCATCAAGGTCGGATGAAAAAAAATTTGCCGAGTATTCAGAAAACCAGTAGTATTTTGGAAGCTTGGAACACCTTTCCAATGAATGTGTTTTACGCAGTCTTTGCTTGTGGCTATTTCAAGAGGAAACAAACCACAAAGACAGAACTTAGAACTACTTTATTTTGTCAAGTTTCAAGGAGCTAGCACAAACCGTGTTTGATTTAGACTTAAAAACACATCTATCTGTATAGGAGGAAATAGAGTGAAACCTAAAAATTCAAACTGTTACTGGTAACGAACGCTTCATCCTAGAAGAGTGAAAGTTGGGCAGCTAAGTGGACTTAGTGAACTGATCATTACCACAGAGATCATCAAGGTCGGATGAAAAAAAATTTGCCGAGTATTCAGAAAACCAGTAGTATTTTGGAAGCTTGGAACACCTTTCCAATGAATGTGTTTTACGCAGTCTTTGCTTGTGGCTATTTCAAGAGGAAACAAACCACAAAGACAGAACTTAGAAAAACTTTATTTTGTCAAATTTCAAGGAGCTAGAACAAACCGTGATTGATTTAGACTTAAAAAACACATCTATCTGTATAGGAGGAAATAGAGTGAAACCTAAAAATTCAAACTGTTACTGGTAACGAACGCTTCATCCTAGAAGAGTGAAAGTTGGGCAGCTAAGTGGACTTAGTGAACTGATCATTACCACAGAGATCATCAAGGTCCGATGAAAAAAAATTTGCCGAGTATTCAGAAAACCAGTAGTATTTTGGAAGCTTGGAACACCTTTCCAATGAATGTGTTTTACGCAGTCTTTGCTTGTGGCTATTTCAAGAGGAAACAAACCACAAAGACAGAACTTAGAACTACTTTATTTTGTCAAGTTTCATGGAGCTAGCACAAACCGTGTTTGATTTAGACTTAAAAAAACACATCTATCTGTATAGGAGGAAATAGAGTGAAACCTAAAAATTCAAACTGTTACTGGTAAGGAACGCTTCATCCTAGAAGAGTGAAAATTGGGCAGATAAGTGGACTTAGTGAACTGATCATTACCACAGAGATCATCAAGGTCGGATGAAAAAAAATTTGCCGAGTATTCCGAAAACAGTAGTTTTTTGGAAGCTTGGGACACCTTTCCAATGAATGTGTTTACGCAGTCTTTGCTTTTGCCTATTTCAAGAGGAAACAAACCACAAAGACAGAACTTAGAACTACTTTTTTTTGTCAAGATTCAAGGAGCTAGCACAAACCGTGTTTGATTTAGACTTCCAAACACATCTATCTATATAGGAGGAAATAGAGTGAAACCTAAAAACTCAAACTGTTACTGGTAACGAACGCTTCATCCTAGAAGAGTGAATATTGGGCAGCTAAGTGGACTAAGTAAACTGATCATTACCACAGAGATCATCAAGGTCAGATGAAAAAAAATTTGCCGAGTATTCAGAAAACCAGTAGTATTTTGGAAGCTTGGAACACCTTTCCAATGAATGTGTTTTACGCAGTCTTTGCTTGTGGCTATTTCAAGAGGAAACAAACCACAAAGACAGAACTTAGAACTACTTTATTTTGTCAAGTTTCAAGGAGCTAGCACAAACCGTGTTTGATTTAGCCTTAAAAAACACATCTATCTGTATAGGAGGAAATAGAGTGAAACCTAAAAATTCAAACTGTTACTGGTAACGAACGCTTCATCCTAGAAGAGTGAAAATTGGGCAGCTAAGTGGACTTAGTGAACTGATCATTACCACAGAGATCATCAAGGTCGGATGAAAAAAAATTTGCCGAGTATTCATAAAACCAGTAGTATTTTGGAAGCTTGGAACACCTTTCCAATAAAGGTGTTTTACGCAGTGTTTGCTTGTGGCTATTTCAAGAGGAAACAAACCACAAAGACAGAACATAGAACTACTTTATTTTGTCAAGTTTCAAGGAGCTAGCACAAAACCGTGTTTGATTTAGACTTAAAAAACTCATCTATCTGTATAGGAGGAAATAGAGTGAAACCTAAAAATTCAAACTGTTACTGGTAACGAATGCTTCATCCTAGAAGATTGAAAATTGGGCAGCTAAGTGGACTTAGTGAACTGATCATTACCGCAGAGATCATCAAGGTCGGATAAAAAAAAATTTGCCGATTATTCCGAAAACCAGTAGTATTTTGGAACCTTGGAACACCTTTCCAATGAATGTGTTTTACGCAGTCTTTGCTTGTGGCTATTTCAAGAGGAAACAAACCACAAAGACAGCACTTAGAAAAACTTTATTTTGTCAAGTTTCAAGGAGCTAGAACAAACCGTGATTGATTTAGACTTAAAAAACACATCTATCTGTATAGGAGGAAATAGAGTGAAACCTAAAATTCAAACTGTTACTGGTAACGAACGCTTCATCCTAGAAGAGTGAAAATTGGGCAGCTAAGTGGACTTAGTCAACTGATCATTACCACAGAGATCATCAAGGTCGGATGAAAAAAAATTTGCCGAGTATTCAGAAAACCAGTAGTATTTTGGAAGCTTGGAACACCTTTCCAATGAATGTGTTTTACGCAGTTTTTGCTTGTGGCTATTTCAAGAGGAAACAAACCACAAAGACAGAACTTAGAACTACTTTATTTTGTCAAGTTTCCAGGAGCTAGCACAAACCGTGTTTGATTTAGACTTAAAAAACACATCTATCTGTATAGGAGGAAATAGAGTGAAACCTAAAAATTCAAACTGTTACTGGTAACGAACACTTCATCCTAGAAGAGTGAAAATTGGGCAGCTAAGTGGACTTAGTGAACTGATCATTACCACAGAGATCATCAAGGTCGGATGAAAAAAAATTTGCCGAGTATTCCGAAGACCAGTAGTTTTTTGGAAGCTTGGCACACCTTTCCAATAAAGGTGTTTTACGCAGTCTTTGCTTGTGCCTATTTCAACAGGAAACAAACCACAAAGACAGAACATAGAACTACTTTATTTTGTCAAGTTTCAAGGAGCTAGCACAAACCGTGTTTGATTTAGACTTAAAAAACTCATCTATCTGTATAGGAGTAAATAGAGTGAAACCTAAAAATTCAAACTGTTACTGGTAACGAATGCTTCATCCTAGAAGATTGAAAATTGGGCAGCTAAGTGGACTTAGTGAACTGATCATTACCACAGAGATCATCAAGGTCGGATGAAAAAAAATTTGCCAAGTATTCAGAAAACCAGTAGTATTTTGGAAGCTTGGAACACCTTTCCAATGAATGTGTTTTTCGCAGTCTTTGCTTGTGGCTATTACAAGAGGATACAAACCACAAAGACAGAACTTAGAAAAACTTTATTTTGTCAAGTTTCAAGGAGCTAGAACAAACCGTGATTGATTTAGACTTAAAAAACACATCTATCTGTATAGGAGGAAATAGAGTGAAACCTAAAAATTCAAACTGTTACTGGTAACGAACGCTTCATCCTAGAAGAGTGAAAGTTGGGCAGCTAAGTGGACTTAGTGAACTGATCATTACCACAGAGATCATCAAGGTCCGATGAAAAAAAATTTGCCGAGTATTCAGAAAACCAGTAGTATTTTGGAAGCTTGGAACACCTTTCCAATGAATGTGTTTTACGCAGTCTTTGCTTGTGGCTATTTCAAGAGGAAACAAACCACAAAGACAGAACTTAGAACTACTTTATTTTGTCAAGTTTCATGGAGCTAGCACAAACCGTGTTTGATTTAGACTTAAAAAAACACATCTATCTGTATAGGAGGAAATAGAGTGAAACCTAAAAATTCAAACTGTTACTGGTAAGGAACGCTTCATCCTAGAAGAGTGAAAATTGGGCAGATAAGTGGACTTAGTGAACTGATCATTACCACAGAGATCATCAAGGTCGGATGAAAAAAATTTTGCCGAGTATTCCGAAAACAGTAGTTTTTTGGAAGCTTGGGACACCTTTCCAATGAATGTGTTTTACGCAGTCTTTGCTTTTGCCTATTTCAAGAGGAAACAAACCACAAAGACAGAACTTAGAACTACTTTTTTTTGTCAAGTTTCAAGGAGCTAGCACAAACCGTGTTTGATTTAGACTTCCAAACACATCTATCTATATAGGAGGAAATAGAGTGAAACCTAAAAACTCAAACTGTTACTGGTAACGAACGCTTCATCCTAGAAGAATGAATATTGGGCAGCTAAGTGGACTAAGTAAACTGATCATTACCACAGATCATCAAGGTCGGATGAAAAAAAATTTGCCGAGTATTCAGAAAACCAGTAGTATTTTGGAAGCTTGGAACACCTTTCCAATGAATGTGTTTTACGCAGTCTTTGCTTGTGGCTATTTCAAGAGGAAACAAACCACAAAGACAGAACTTAGAACTACTTTATTTTGTCAAGTTTCAAGGAGCTAGCACAAACCGTGTTTGATTTAGACTTAAAAAACACATCTATCTGTATAGGAGGAAATAGAGTGAAACCTAAAAATTCAAACTGTTACTGGTAACGAACGCTTCATCCTAGAAGAGTGAAAATTGGGCAGCTAAGTGGACTTAGTGAACTGATCATTACCACAGAGATCATCAAGGTCGGATGAAAAAAAATTTGCCGAGTATTCAGAAAACCAGTAGTATTTTGGAAGCTTGGAACACCTTTCCAATAAAGGTGTTTTACGCAGTGTTTGCTTGTGGCTATTTCAAAAGGAAACAAACCACAAAGACAGAACATAGAACTACTTTATTTTGTCAAGTTTCAAGGAGCTAGCACAAACCGTGTTTGATTTAGACTTAAAAAACTCATCTATCTGTATAGGAGGAAATAGAGTGAAACCAAAAAATTCAAACTGTTACTGGTAACGAACGCTTCATCCTAGAAGAGTGAAAATTGGGCAGCTAAGTGGACTTAGTGAACTGATCATTACCACAGAGATCATCAAGGTCGGATCAAAAAAAATTTGCCGAGTATTCAGAAAACCAGTAGTATTTTGGAAGCTTGGAACACCTTTCCAATAAAGGTGTTTTACGCAGTGTTTGCTTGTGGCTATTTCAAAAGGAAACAAACCACAAAGACAGAACATAGAACTACTTTATTTTGTCAAGTTTCAAGGAGGTAGCACAAACCGTGTTTGATTTAGACTTAAAAAACTCATCTATCTGTATAGGAGGAAATAGAGTGAAACCTAAGAATTCAAACTGTTACTGGTAACGAATGCTTCATCCTAGAAGATTGAAAATTGGGCAGCTAAGTGGACTTAGTGAACTGATCATTACCACAGAGATCATCAAGGTCGGAAGAAAAAAAAATTTGCCGAGTTTTCAGAAAACCAGTAGTATTTTGGAACCTTGGAACACCTTTCCAATGAATGTCTTTTACGCAGTCTTTGCTTGTGGCTATTTCAAGAGGAAACAAACCACAAAGACAGCACTTAGAAAAACTTTATTTTGTCAAGTTTAAGGAGCTAGAACAAACCGTGATTGATTTAGACTTAAAAAACACATCTATCTGTATAGGAGGAAATAGAGTGAATCCTAAAAATTCAAACTGTTACTGGTAACGAACGCTTCATCCTAGAAGAGTGAAAATTGGGCAGCTAAGTGGAATTAGTGAACTGATCATTACCACAGAGATCATCATGGTCGGATGAAAAAAAATTTGCCGAGTATTCAGAAAACCAGTAGTATTTTGGAAGCTTGGCACACCTTTCCAATGAATGTTTTTTACGCAGTCTTTGCTTGTGCCTATTTCAAGAGGAAACAAACCACAAAGATAGAACTTAGAACTACTTTATTTTGTCAAGTTTCAAGGAGCTAGCACAAACCGTGTTTGATTTAGACTTCCAAACACATCTGTCAATATAGGAGGAAATAGAGTGAAACCTAAAAACTCAAACTGTTACTGGTAACGAACGCTTCATCCTAGAAGAGTGAAAATTGGGCAGCTAAGTGGACTTAGTCAACTGATCATTACCACAGAGATCATCAAGGTCGGATGAAAAAAAATTTGCCGAGTATTCCGAAAACAGTAGTTTTTTGGAAGCTTGGGACACCTTTCCAATGAATGTGTTTTACGCAGTCTTTGCTTTTGCCTATTTCAAGAGGAAACAAACCACAAAGACAGAACTTAGAACTACTTTTTTTTGTCAAGATTCAAGGAGCTAGCACAAACCGTGTTTGATTTAGACTTCCAAACACATCTATCTATATAGGAGGAAATAGAGTGAAACCTAAAAACTCAAACTGTTACTGGTAACGAACGCTTCATCCTAGAAGAGTGAATATTGGGCAGCTAAGTGGACTAAGTAAACTGATCATTACCACAGAGATCATCAAGGTCAGATGAAAAAAAATTTGCCGAGTATTCAGAAAACCAGTAGTATTTTGGAAGCTTGGAACACCTTTCCAATGAATGTGTTTTACGCAGTCTTTGCTTGTGGCTATTTCAAGAGGAAACAAACCACAAAGACAGAACTTAGAACTACTTTATTTTGTCAAGTTTCAAGGAGCTAGCACAAACCGTGTTTGATTTAGCCTTAAAAAAACACATCTATCTGTATAGGAGGAAATAGAGTGAAACCTAAAAATTCAAACTGTTACTGGTAACGAACGCTTCATCCTAGAAGAGTGAAAATTGGGCAGCTAAGTGGACTTAGTGAACTGATCATTACCACAGAGATCATCAAGGTCGGATGAAAAAAAATTTGCCGAGTATTCATAAAACCAGTAGTATTTTGGAAGCTTGGAACACCTTTCCAATAAAGGTGTTTTACGCAGTGTTTGCTTGTGGCTATTTCAAGAGGAAACAAACCACAAAGACAGAACATAGAACTACTTTATTTTGTCAAGTTTCAAGGAGCTAGCACAAACCGTGTTTGATTTAGACTTAAAAAACTCATCTATCTGTATAGGAGGAAATAGAGTGAAACCTAAAAATTCAAACTGTTACTGGTAACGAATGCTTCATCCTAGAAGATTGAAAATTGGGCAGCTAAGTGGACTTAGTGAACTGATCATTACCGCAGAGATCATCAAGGTCGGATAAAAAAAAATTTGCCGATTATTCCGAAAACCAGTAGTATTTTGGAACCTTGGAACACCTTTCCAATGAATGTGTTTTACGCAGTCTTTGCTTGTGGCTATTTCAAGAGGAAACAAACCACAAAGACAGCACTTAGAAAAACTTTATTTTGTCAAGTTTCAAGGAGCTAGAACAAACCGTGATTGATTTAGACTTAAAAAACACATCTATCTGTATAGGAGGAAATAGAGTGAAACCTAAAAATTCAAACTGTTACTGGTAACGAACGCTTCATCCTAGAAGAGTGAAAATTGGGCAGCTAAGTGGACTTAGT
>NW_027510713.1:0-31423 GCF_048772815.1 Callospermophilus lateralis
AGTAATGAGCAGTACACCAATAAAACGTGGATGTTCAAGTTTCGTTCTCCTAGGTTGAAGCATTCGTTTGCAGTAACAGTTTGAATTTTTAGTTTTCACTCTGTTTTCTCCTATATTGACAGGTGCAGTTAGAACTCTAAATCAAACATGGTTTGTGCTAGCTTCTTGAAACTTGACACAATAAAGTAGTTCTACGTTCTATCTCTAAGGTTTGTTTCCTCTTGATGTAGCCTTAAGCAGAGACTGGCGAATAACACTTTCAATGAAAGGCGTTGTTAAGCTTCCAAAAAACTACCGTCTCCTGAAATCTCAACATATATTTTTTCATCCAATCTTCATGATTCTTTCAAGTATTGATCAGTACACCAATCAAACGTGGATGCCCAAGTTTTGTTCTTCTATTTTGTGGCATTCGTTTGCAGGAACAGTTAGAAATTACAGGTTTCACTCTGTTTTCTCCTATATTGACAGATGCAGTTAGAACTCTAAATCAAACACGGTTTGTGCTAGCTTCTTGAAACTTGACACAATAAAGTAGTTCTACATTCTATCTCTAAGGTTTGTTTCCTCTTGTATCCTAAAGCTGGGACTGGCGAATAACACTTATACTGAAAGGGGTTGACAAACTTCCAACACACTAGAGTCTCCTGAAATCTCAACATATATTTTTTCATCCAATCTTCATGATACTTTCAAGTAATGATCAGTACACCAATCCCACTTGGATGCCATAGTTTAGTTCTCCTAGATTGAAGCATTCTTTTGGAGTAACAGTTTGAATTTTTAGGTTTCACTCTTTTCTCCTATACTGACAAATGTAGTTCGAACTCTAAATCAAACACGGTTTGTGCTAGCTTCTTCAAACTTGAAACAGTAAAGTAGTTCTACATTCTATTTTTATTTTTTGTTTCCTCTGGATGTAGACCTAAGCAGAGACTGACGAAAGACACATTCAATAATAGGCGTTGTTAGACTGCCAAAATACTACAGTCTCCTGAAATCTCAACATATTTTTTTCCGACCTTCATGATAATTTCAAGTAATGAGCAGTACACCAATGAATCGTGGATGTTCAAGTTTCGTTCTCCTGGGTTGAAGCATTCATTTAAAGTAACAGTTTGAATTTTTAGTTTTCACTCTGTTTTCTCCTATATTGACAGATGCAGTTCGAACTTTAAAATCAAACATGGTTTGTGCTAGCTTCTTGAAACTTGACACAATAAAGTAGTTCTACGTTTTATCTGTAAGGTTTGTTTCCTCTTGATGTAGCCTTAAGCAGAGACTGGCGAATAACACTTTCAATGAAAGGCGTTGTGAAGCTTCCAAAAAACTACCGTCTCCTGAAACCTCAACATATATTTTTTCATCCAATATTCATGATTTTTTCAAGTATTGATCAGTACACCACTCAAACGTGGATGCCCAAGTTTTGTTCTTCTAGGTTGTAGCATTCGTTTGCAGGAACAGTTAGAAATTATAGGTTTCACTCTGTTTTCTCCTATATTGACAGATGCAGTTAGAACTCTAAATCAAACACGGTTTGTGCTAGCTTCTTGAAACTTGACACAATAAAGTAGTTCTACGTTCTATCTCTTAGGTTTGTTTCCTCTTGTATCCTAAAGCTGGGACTGGCGAATAACACTTATACTGAAAGGGGTTGCCAAACTTCCAACACACTACAGTCTCCTGAAATCTGAACATATATTTTTTCATCCAATCTTCATGACACTTTCAAGTAATGATCAGTACACCAATCCCACTTGGATGCCAAAGTTTAGTTCCCCTAGATTGACGCATTCTTTTGGAGTAACAGTTTGAATTTTTAGGTTTCACTCTGTTTTGTCCTATATTGACAAATGTAGTTCGAACTCTAAATCAAACACGGTTTGTCCTAGCTTCTTGAAACTTGAAACAGTAAAGTAGTTCTACATTCAATTTTTTTTTTGTTTCCTCTGGATGTAGACCTAAGCAGAGACTGACGAAAGACACATTCAATGAAAGGCGTTGTTAGGCTGCCAAAATACTACCGTCTCCTGAAATCTCAACATATTTTTTTTTCCGAATTTAATGATAATTTCATGTAATCAGCAGTACACCAATAAAACGTGGATGTTCAAGTTTCGTTCTCCTAGGTTGAAGCATTCATTTGCAGTAACAGTTTGAATTTTTAGTTTTCACTCTGTTTTCTCCTATATTGACAGATGCAGTTCGAACTCTAAGACAAACATGGTTTGTGCTAGCTTCTTGAAACTTTACACAATAAAGTAGTTCTACGTTCTATCTCTAAGGTTTGTTTCCTCTTGATGTAGCCTTAAGCAGAGACTGGCGAATAACACTTTCAATGAAAGGCGTTGTTAAGCTTCCAAAAAACTACCGTCTCCTGAAACCTCAACATATATTTTTTCATCCAATCTTCATGATTCTTTCAAGTATTGATCAGTACACCAATCAAACGTGGATGCCCAAGTTTTGTTCTTCTAGGTTGTAGCATTCGTTTGCAGGAACAGTTAGAAATTATAGGTTTCACTCTGTTTTCTCCTATATTGACAGATGCAGTTAGAACTCTAAATCAAACACGGTTTGTGCTAGCTCCTTGAAACTTGACACAGTAAAGTAGTTCTACGTTCTATCTCTAAGGTTTGTTTCCTCTTGTATCCTAAAGCTGGGACTGGCGAATAACACTTATACTGAAAGGGGTTGCCAAATTCCAACACACTAGAGTTTCCTGAAATCTCAACATATATTTTTTTCATCCAATCTTCATGATACTCTCAAGTAATGATCAGTACACCAATCCCACTTGAATGCCAAAGTTTAGTTCTCCTAGATTGAAGCATTCTTTTGGAGTAACAGTTTGAATTGTTAGGATCACTCTGTTTTCTCCTATATTGACAAATGTAGTTCGAACTCTAAATCAAACACGGTTTGTGCTAGCTTCTTGAAACTTGAAACAGTAAAGTAGTTCTACATTCTATTTTTATTTTTTGTTTCCTCTGGATGTAGACATAAGCAGAGACTGACGAAAGACACATTCAAGGAAAGGCGTTGTTAGGCTGCCAATATACTACAGTCTCCTGAAATCTCAACATATTTTTTTTTCCGACCTTCATGATAATTTCAAGTAATCAGCAGTACACCAATAAAACGTGGATGTTCAAGTTTCGTTCTCCTAGGTTGAAGCATTCATTTGCAGTTACAGTTTGAATTTTTAGTTTTCACTCTGTTTTCTCCATATTGACAGATGAAGTTCGAACTCTAAATCAAACATGGTTTGTGCTAGCTTCTTGAAACTTGACACAATAAAGTAGTTCTACGTTCTATCTCTAAGGTTTGTTTCCTCTTGATGTAGCCTTAAGCAGAGACTGGCGAATAACACTTTCAATGAAAGGCGTTGTTAAGCTTCCAAAAAACTACCGTCTCCTGAAATCTCAACATATATTTTTTCATCCAATCTTCATGATTCTTTCAAGTATTTGTCAGTACACCAATCTAACGTGGATGCCCAAGTTTTGTTCTTCTAGGTTGTAGCATTCGTTTGCAGGAACAGTTAGATATTATAGGTTTCACTCTGTTTTCTCCTATATTGACAGATGCAGTTAGAACTCTAAATCAAACACGGTTTGTGCTAGCTTCTTGAAACGTGAAACAGTAAAGTAGTTCTACGTTCTATTTTTATTTTTTGTTTCCTCTGGATGTAGACCTAAGCAGAGACTGACGAAAGACACATTCAATGAAAGGGTTGTTAGGCTGCCAAAATACTACAGTCTCATGAAATCTCAACATATTTTTTTTTTCGACCTTCATGATAATTTCAAGTAATGAGTAGTACACCAATAAAACGTGGATGTTCAAGTTTCGTTCTCCTAGGTTGAAGCATTCGTTGGCAGTAACAGTTTGAATTTTTAGTTTTCACTCTGTTTTCTCCTATATTGACAGATGCAGTTCGAACTCTAAATCAAACATGGTTTGTGCTAGCTTCTTGAAACTTGACACTATAAAGTAGTTCTACGTTCTATATCTAAGGTTTGTTTTCTCTTGATGTAGCCTTAAGCAGAGACTGGCGAATAACACTTTCAATGAAAGGCGTTGTTAAGCTTCAAAAAAACTACCGTCTCCTGAAATCTCAACATATATTTTTTCATCCAATCTTCATGATTCTTTCAAGTATTGATCAGTACACCAATCAAACGTGGATGCCCAAGTTTTGTTCTTCTAGGTTGTAGCATTCGTTTGCAGGAACAGTTAGGAATTATAGGTTTCACTCTGTTTTCTCCTATATTGACAGATGCAGTTAGAACTCTAAATCAAACACGGTTTGTGCTAGCTTCTTGAAACTTGACACAATAAAGTAGTTCTACGTTCTATCTCTAAGGTTTGTTTCCTCTTGTATCCTAAAGCTGGGACTGGCGAATAACACTTATACTGAAAGGGGTTGCCAAACTTCCAACACACTAGAGTCTCCTGAAATCTCAACATATATTTTTTCATCCAATCTTCATGATACTTTCAAGTAATGATCAGTACACCAATCCCACTTGGATGCCAAAGTTTAGTTCTCCTGGATTGAGGCATTCTTTTGGAGTAACAGTTTGAATTTTAAGGTTTCACTCTGTTTTCTCCTATATTGACAAATGTAATTCGAACTCTAAATCAAACACGGTTTGTGCTAGCTTCTTGAAACTTGAAACAGTAAAGTAGTTCTACATTCTATTTTTATTTTTTGTTTCCTCTGGATGTAGACCTAAGCAGAGACTCACGAAGGACACATTCAATGAAAGGCGTTGTTAGGCTGCCAAAATATTACAGTCTCCTGAAATCTCAACATATTTTTTTTTCCGACCTTCAGGATAATTTCATGTAATCAGCAGTACACCAATAAAACGTGGATGTTCAAGTTTCGTTCTCCTATGTTGAAACATTCGTTTGCAATAACAGTTTGAATTTTTAGTTTTCACTCTGTTTTCTCCTATATTGACAGATGCAGTTCGAACTCTAAATCAAACATGGTTTGTGCTAGCTTCTTGAAACTTGACACAATAAAGTAGTTCTACGTTCTATCTCTAAGGCTTGTTTCCTCTTGATGTAGCCTTAAGCAGAGACTGGCGAATAACACTTTCAATGAATGGCGTTGTTAAGCTTCCAAAAAACTACCGTCTCCTGAAATCTCAACATACAATTTTTCATCCAATCTTCATGATTCTTTCAAGTATTGATCAGTACACCAATCAAACGTGGATGCCCAAGTTTTTATCTTCTAGGTTGTAGCATTCGTTTGCAGCAACAGTTAGAAATTATAGGTTTCACTCTGTTTTCTCCTATATTGTCAGATGCAGTTAGAACTCTAAATCTAACACGGTTTGTGCTAGCTTCTTGAAACTTGACACAATAAAGTAGTTCTACGTTCTATCTCTAAGGTTTGTTTCCTCTTGATGTAGCTTTAAGCAGAGACTGGCGAATAACACTTTCAATGAAAGGCGTTGTTAAGCTTCCAAAAAACTACCGTCTCCTGAAATCTCAACATATATTTTTTCATCCAATCTTCATGATTCTTTCAAGTATTGATCAGTAAACCAATCAAACGTGGATGCCCAAGTCTTGTTCTTCTAGGTTGTAGCATTCGTTTGCAGGAACAGTTAGAAATTATAGGTTTCACTTTGTTTTCTCCTATATTGACAGATGCAGTAGAACTCTAAATCAAACACGGTTTGTGCTAGCTTCTTGAAACTTGACACAATAAAGTAGTTCTACGTTCTATCTCTAAGGTTTGTTTTTTCTTGTATCCTAAAGCTGGGACTGGCGAATAACACTTATACTGAAAGGGGTTGACAAACTTCCAACACACTAGAGTCTCCTGAAATCTCAACATATATTTTTTCATCCAATCTTCATGATACTTTCAAGTAATGATCAGTACACCAATCCCACTTGGATGCCAAAGTTTAGTTCTCCTAGATTGAAGCATTCTTTTGGAGTAACAGTTTGAATTTTTAGGTTTCACTCTGTTTTCTCCTATATTGACAAATGTAGTTCGAACTCTAAATCAAACACGGATTGTGCTAGCTTCTTGAAACTTGAAACAGTAAAGTAGTTCTACATTCTATTTTTATTTTTTGTTTCCTCTGGATGTAGACCTAAGCAGAGACTGACGAAAGACACATTCAATGAAAGGCGTTGTTAGGCTGCCAAAATACTACAGTCTCCTGAAATCTCAACATATTTTTTTTTCCGACCTTCATGATAATTTAAAGTAATGAGCAGTACACCAATAAAACGTGGATGTTCAAGTTTCGTTCTCCTAGGTTGAAGCATTCGTTTGCAGTAACAGTTTGAAGTTTTAGTTTTCACTCTGTTTTCTCCTATATTGACAGATGCAGTTCGAACTCTAAATCAAACATGGTTTGTGCTAGCTTCTTGAAACTTGACACAATAAAGTAGTTCTACGTTCTATCTCTAAGGTTTGTTTACTCTTGATGTAGCCTTAAGCAGAGACTGGCGAATAACACTTTCAATGAAAGGCGTTGTTAAGCTTCCAAAAAACTACCGTCTCCTGAAATCTCAACATATATTTTTTCATCCAAACTTCATGATTCTTTCAAGTATTGATCAGTACACCAATCAAACGTGGATGCCCAAGTTTTGTTCTTCTAGGTTATAGCATTCGTTTGCAGGAAAAGTTAGAAATTATAGGTTTCACTCTGTTTTCTCCTATATTGACAGATGCAGTTAGAACTCTAAATCAAACACGGTTTGTGCTAGCTTCTTGAAACTTGACACAATAAAGTAGTTCTACGTTCTATCTCTAAGGTTTGTTTCCTCTTGTATCCTAAAGCTGGGACTGGCGAATAACACTTATACTGAAAGGGGTTGCCAAACTTCCAACACACTAGAGTCTCCTGAAATCTCAACATATATTTTTTCATCCAATCTTCATGATACTTTCAAGTAATGATCAGTACACCAATCCCACTTGGATGCCAAAGTTTAGTTCTCCTAGATTGAAGCATTCTTTTGGAGTAACAGTTTGAATTTTTAGGTTTCACTCTGTTTTCTCCTATATTGACAAATGTAGTTCGAACTCTAAATCAAACACGGTTTGTGCTAGCTTCTTGAAACTTGAAACAGTAAAGTAGTTCTACATTCTATTTTTATTTTTTGATTCCTCTGGATGTAGACCTAAGCAGAGACTGACGAAAGACACATTCAATGAAAGGCGTTGTTAGGCTGCCAAAATACTACAGTCTCCTGAAATCTCAACATATTTTTTTTTCCGACCTTCATGATGATTTCAAGTAATCAGCAGTACACCAATAAAACGTGGATGTTCAAGTTTCGTTCTCCTAGGTTGAAGCACTCGTTTGCAGTAACAGTTTGAATTTTTAGTTTTCACTCTGTTTTCTCCTATATTGACAGATGCAGTTCGAACTCTAAATCAAACATGGTTTGTGCTAGCTTCTTGAAACTTTACACAATAAAGTAGTTCTACGTTCTATCTCTAAGGTTTGTTTCCTCTTGATGTAGCCTTAAGCAGAGACTGGCGAATAACACTTTCAATGAAAGGCGTTGTTAAGCTTCCAAAAAACTACCGTCTCCTGAAACCTCAACATATATTTTTTCATCCAATCTTCATGATTCTTTCAAGTATTGATCAGTACACCAATCAAACGTGGATGCCCAAGTTTTGTTCTTCTAGGTTGTAGCATTCGTTTGCAGGAACAGTTAGGAATTATAGGTTTCACTCTGTTTTCTCCTATATTGACAGATGCAGTTAGAACTCTAAATCAAACACGGTTTGTGCTAGCTTCTTGAAACTTGACACAATAAAGTAGTTCTACGTTCTATCTCTAAGGTTTGTTTCCTCTTGTATCCTAAATTGGGACTGGCGAATAACACTTATACTGAAAGGGGTTGCCAAACTTCCAACACACTAGAGTCTCCTGAAATCTCAACAGATATTTTTTCATCCAATCTTCATGATACATTCAAGTAATGATCAGTACACCAATCCCACTTGGATGCCAAAGTTTAGTTCTCCTAGATTGAAGCATTCTTTTGGAGTAACAGTTTGAATTTTTAGGTTTCACTCTGTTTTCTCCTATATTGACAAATGTAGTTCGAACTCTAAATCAAACACGGTTTGTGGTAGCTTCTTGAAACTTGAAACAGTAAAGTAGTTCCACATTCTATTTTTATTTTTTGTTTCCTCTGGATGTAGACCTAAGCAGAGACTGACGAAAGACACATTCAATGAAAGGCGTTGTTAGGCTGCCAAAATACTACAGTCTCCTGAAATCTCAACATATTTTTTTTTCCGACCTTCATGATGATTTCAAGTAAACAGCAGTACACCAATAAAACGTGGATGTTCAAGTTTCGTTCTCCTAGGTTGAAGCATTCGTTTGCAGTAACAGTTTGAATTTTTAGTTTTCACTCTGTTTTCTCCTATATTGACAGATGCAGTTCGAACTCTAAATCAAACATGGTTTGTGCTAGCTTCATGAAACTTGACACAATAAAGTAATTCTACGTTCTATCTCTAAGGTTTGTTTCCTCTTGATGTAGCCTTAAGCAGAGACTGGCGAATAACACTTTCAATGAAAGGCGTTGTTAAGCTTCCAAAAAACTACCGTCTCCTGAAATCTCAACATATATTTTTTCATCCAATCTTCATGATTCTTTCAAGTATTGATCAGTACACCAATCAAACGTGGATGCCCAAGTCTTGTTCTTCTAGGTTGTAGCATTCGTTTGCAGGAACAGTTAGAAATTATAGGTTTCACTCTGTTTTCTCCTATATTGACAGATGCAGTTAGAACTATAAATCAAACACGGTTCGTGCTAGCTTCTTGAAACTTGACACAATAAAGTAGTTCTACGTTCTATCTCTAAGGTTTGTTTCCTCTTGTATCCTAAAGCTGGGACTGGCGAATAACACTTATACTGAAAGGGGTTGCCAAACTTCCAACACACTAGAGTCTCCTGAAATCTCAACATATATTTTTTCATCCAATCTTCATGATACTTTCAAGTAATGATCAGTACACCAATCCCACTTGGATTCCAAAGTTTAGTTCTCCTAGATTGAAGCATTCTTTTGGAGTAACAGTTTGAATTTTTAGGTTTCACTCTGTTTTCTCCTATATTGACAAATGTAGTTCGAACTCTAAATCAAACACGGTTTGTGCTAGCTTCTTGAAACTTGAAACAGTAAAGTAGTTCTACATTCTATTTTTATTTTTTGTTTCCTCTGGATGTAGACCTAAGCAGAGACTGACGAAAGACACATTCAATGAAAGGCTTTGTTAGGCTACCAAAATACTACAGTCTCCTGAAATCTCAACATATTTTTTTTTCCGACCTTCATGATAATTTCATGTAATCAGCAGTACACCAATAAAACGTGGATGTTCAAGTTTCGTTCTCCTAGCTTGAAGCATTCGTTTGCAGTAACAGTTTGAATTTTTAGTTTTCACTCTGTTTTCTCTTATATTGACAGATGCAGTTCGAACTCTAAATCAAACATGGTTTGTGCTAGCTTTTTGAAACTTGACACAATAAAGTAGTTCTACGTTCTATCTCTAAGGTTTGTTTCCTCTTGATGTAGCCTTAAGCAGAGACTGGCGAATAACACTTTCAATGAAAGGCGTTGTTAAGCTTCCAAAAAACTACCGTCTCCTGAAATCTCAACATATATTTTTTCATCCAATCTTCATGAATCTTTCAAGTATTGATCAGTACACCAATCAAACGTGGATGCCCAAGTTTTTTTCTTCTAGGTTGTAGCATTCGTTTTCAGGAACAGTTAGAAATTATAGGTTTCACTCTGTTTTCTCCTATATTGACAGATGCAGTTAGAACTCTAAATCAAACACGGTTTGTGCTAGCTTCTTGAAACTTGACACAATAAAGTAGTTCTACGTTCTATCTCTAAGGTTTGTTTCCTCTTGTATCCTAAAGCTGGGACTGGTGAATAACACTTATACTGAAAGGGGTTGCCAAACTTCCAAAACACTAGAGTCTCCTGAAATCTCAACATATATTTTTTCATCCAATCTTCATGATACTTTCAAGTAATGATCAGTACACCAATCCCACTTGGATGCCAAAGTTTAGTTCTCCTAGATTTTAGCATTCTTTTGGAGTAACAGTTTGAATTTTTAGGTTTCACTCTGTTTTCTCCTATACTGACAAATGTAGTTCGAACGCTAAATCAAACACGGTTTGTGCTAGCTTCTTGAAACTTGAAACAGTAAAGTAGTTCTACATTCTATTTTTATTTTTTGTTTCCTCTGGATGTAGACCTAAGCAGAGACTGACGAAAGACACATTCAATGAAAGGCGTTGTTAGGCTGCCAAAATACTACAGTCTCCTGAAATCTCAACATATTTTTTTTTCCGACCTTCATGATAATTTCAAGTAATCAGCAGTACACCAATAAAACGTGGATTTTCAAGTTTCGTTCTCCTAGGTTGAAGCAATCGTTTGCAGTAACAGTTTGAATTTTTAGTTTTCACTCTGTTTTCTCCTATATTGACACATGCAGTTCGAAATTTAAATCAAACATGGTTTGTGCTAGCTTCTTGAAATAGACACAATAAAGTAGTTCTACGTTCTATCTCTAAGGTTTGTTTCCTCTTGATGTAGCCTTAAGCAGAGACTGGCGAATAACACTTTCAATTAAAGGCGTTGTTAAGCTTCCAAAAAACTAACGTCTCCTGAAATCTCAACATATATTTTTTCATCCAATCTTCATGATTCTTTCAGGTATTGATCAGTACACCAATCAAACGTGGATGCCCAAGTCTTGTTCTTCTAGGTTGTAGCATTCGTTTGCAGGAACAGTTAGAAATTATAGGTTTCACTCTGTTTTCTCCTATATTGACAGATGCAGTTAGAACTCTAAATCAAACACGGTTTGTGCTAGCTTCTTGAAACTTGACACAATAAAGTAGTTCTACTTTCTATCTCTAAGGTTTGCTTTCTCTTGTATCCTAAAGCTGGGACTGGCGAATAACACTTATACTGAAAGGGGTTGCCAACCTTCCAACACACTAGAGTCTCCTGAAATCTCAAGAGATATTTTTTCATCCAATCTTCATGATACTTTCAAGTAATGATCAGTACACCAATCCCACTTGGATTCCAAAGTTTAGTTCTCCTAGATTGAAGCATTCTTTTGGAGTAACAGTTTGAATTTTTAGGTTTCACTCTGTTTTCTCCTATATTGACAAATGTAGTTCGAACTCTAAATCAAACACGGTTTGTGCTAGCTTCTTGAAACTTGAAACAGTAAAGTAGTTCTACATTCTATTTTTATTTTTTGTTTCCTCTGGATGGAGACCTAAGCAGAGACTGACGAAAGACACATTCAATGAAAGGCGTTGTTAGGCTGCCAAAATACTACAGTCTCCTGAAATCTCAACATATTTTTTTTGCGAACTTCATGATAATTTCAAGTGATCAGCAGTACACCAATAAAACGTGGATGTTCAAGTTTCGTTCTCCTAGGTTGAAGTATTCGTTTGCAGTAACAGTTTGAATTTTTAGTTTTCACTCTGTTTTCTCCTATATTGACAGATGCAGTTCGAACTCTAAATCAAACATGGTTTGTGCTAGCTTCGTGAAACTTGACACAATAAAGTAGTTCTACGTTCTATCTCTAAGGTTTGTTTCCTCTTGATGTAGCCTTAAGCAGAGACTGGCGAATAACACTTTCAATGAAAGGCGTTGTTAAGCTTCCAAAAAACTACCGTCTCCTGAAATCTCAACATATATTTTTTCATCCAATCTTCATGATTCTTTCAAGTATTGATCAGTACACCAATCAAACGTGGATGCCCAAGTTTTGTTCTTCTAGGTTGTAGCATTCGTTTGCAGGAACAGTTAAAAATTATAGGTTTCACTCTGTTTTCTCCTATATTGACAGATGCAGTTAGAACTCTAAATCAAACACGGTTTGTGCTAGGTTCTTGAAACTTGACAAATAAAGTAGTTCTACGTTCTATCTCTAAGGTTTGTTTCCTCTTGTATCCTAAAGCTGGGACTGGCGAGTAACACTTATACTGAAATGGGTTGCCAAACTTCCAACACACTAGAGTCTCCTGAAATCTCAACATATATTTTTTCATCCAATCTTCATGATACTTTCAAGTAATGATCAGTACACCAATCCCACTTGGATGCCAAAGTTTTGTTCTCCTAGATTGAAGCATTCTTTTGGAGTAACAGTTTGAATTTTTAGGTTTCACTCTGTTTTCTTTTATATTGACAAATGTAGTTCGAACTCTAAATCAAACACGGTTTGTGCTAGCTTCTTGAAACTTGAAACAGTAAAGTAGTTCTACATTGTATTTTTATTTTTTGTTTCCTCTGGATGTAGACCTAAGCAGAGACTGACGAAAGACACATTCAATGAAAGGCGTTGTTAGGCTGCCAAAATACTACAGTCTCCTGAAATCTCAACATATTTTTTTTTCCGACCTTCATGATAATTTCATGTAATCAGCAGTACACCAATTAAACGTGGATGTTCAAATTTCGTTCTGCTATCTTGAAGCATTCGTTTGCAGTAACAGTTTGAATTTTTAGTTTTCACTCTGTTTTCTTCTATATTGACAGATGCAGTTTGAACTCTAAATCAAACATGGTTTGTGCTAGCTTTTTGAAACTTGACACAATAAAGTAGTTCTACGTTCTATCTCTAAGGTTTGTTTCCTCTTGATGTAGCCTTAAGCAGACACCGGCGAATAACACTTTCAATGAAAGGCGTTGTTAAGCTTCCAAGAAACTACAGTCTCCTGTAATCTCAACATATATTTTTTCATCCAATCTTCATGATTCTTTCAAGTATTGATCAGTACACCAATCAAACGTGGATGCCCAAGTTTTGTTCTTCTAGGTTGTAGCATTCGTTTGCAGGAACAGTTAGAAATTATAGGTTTCACTCTGTTTTCTCCTATATTGACAGATGCAGTTAGAACTCTAAATCAAACACGGTTTGTGCTAGCTTCTTGAAACTTTACACAGTAAAGTAGTTCTACGTTCTATCTCTAAGGTTTGTTTCCTCTTGTATCCTAAAGCTGGGACTGGCGAATAACACTTATACTGAAAGAGGTTGCCAAACTTCCAATACACTAGAGTCTCCTGAAATCTCAACATATATTTTTTCATCCAATATTCATGATACTTTCAAGTAATGATCAGTACACCAATCCCACTTGGATGCCAAAGTTTAGTTCTCCTAGATTGAAGCATTCTTTTGGAGTAACAGTTTGAATTTTTAGGTTTCACTCTGTTTTCTCCTATATTGACAAATGTAGTTCGAACTCTAAATCAAACACGGTTTGTGCTAGCTTCTTGAAACTTGAAACAGTAAAGTAGTTCTACATTCTATTTTTATTTTTTGTTTCCTCTGGATGTAGACCTAAGCAGAGACTGACGAAAGACACATTCAATGAAAGGCGTTGTTAGGCTGCCAAAATACTACAGGCTCCTGAAATCTCAACATATTTTTTTTCCGACCTTCATGATAATTTCAAGTAATGAGCAGTACACTAATGAAACGTGGATGTTCAAGTTTCGTTCTCCTAGGTTGAAGCATTCGTTTGCAGTAACAGTTTGAATTTTTAGTTTTCACTCTGTTTTCTCCTATATTGACAGATGCAGTTCGAACTCTAAATCAAACATGGTTTGTGCTAGCTTCTTGAAACTTTACACAATAAAGTAGTTCTACGTTCTATCTCTAAGGTTTGTTTCCTCTTGATGTAGCCTTAAGCAGAGACTGGCGAATAACACTTTCAATGAAAGGCGTTGTTAAGCTTCCAAAAAACTACCGTCTCCTGAAACCTCAACATATATTTTTTCATCCAATCTTCATGATTCTTTCAAGTATTGATCAGTACACCAATCAAACGTGGATGCCCAAGTTTTGTTCTTCTAGGTTGTAGCATTCGTTTGCAGGAACAGTTAGAAATTATAGGTTTCACTCTGTTTTCTCCTATATTGACAGATGCAGTTAGAACTCTAAATCAAACACGGTTTGTGCTAGCTTCTTGAAACTTGACACAATAAAGTAGTTCTACGTTCTATCTCTAAGGTTTGTTTCCTCTTGTATCCTAAATTGGGACTGGCGAATAACACTTATACTGAAAGGGGTTGCCAAACTTCCAACACACTAGAGTCTCCTGAAATCTCAACAGATATTTTTTCATCCAATCTTCATGATACTTTCAAGTAATGATCAGTACACCAATCCCACTTGGATGCCAAAGTTTAGTTCTCCTAGATTGAAGCATTCTTTTGGAGTAACAGTTTGAATTTTTAGGTTTCACTCTGTTTTCTCCTATATTGACAAATGTAGTTCGAACTCTAAATCAAACACGGTTTGTGCTAGCTTCTTGAAACTTGAAACAGTAAAGTAGTTCTACATTCTATTTTTATTTTTTGTTTCCTCTGGATGTAGACCTAAGCAGAGACTGACGAAAGACACATTCAATGAAAGGCGTTGTTAGGCTGCCAAAATACTACAGTCTCCTGAAATCTCAACATATTTTTTTTTCCGACCTTCATGATGATTTCAAGTAAACAGCAGTACACCAATAAAACGTGGATGTTCAAGTTTCGTTCTCCTAGCTTGAAGCATTCGTTTGCAGTAACAGTTTGAATTTTTAGTTTTCACTCTGTTTTCTCTTATATTGACAGATGCAGTTCGAACTCTAAATCAAACATGGTTTGTGCTAGCTTTTTGAAACTTGACACAATAAAGTAGTTCTACGTTCTATCTCTAAGGTTTGTTTCCTCTTGATGTAGCCTTAAGCAGAGACTGGCGAATAACACTTTCAATGAAAGGCGTTGTTAAGCTTCCAAAAAACTACCGTCTCCTGAAATCTCAACATATATTTTTTCATCCAATCTTCATGAATCTTTCAAGTATTGATCAGTACACCAATCAAACGTGGATGCCCAAGTTTTTTTCTTCTAGGTTGTAGCATTCGTTTTCAGGAACAGTTAGAAATTATAGGTTTCACTCTGTTTTCTCCTATATTGACAGATGCAGTTAGAACTCTAAATCAAACACGGTTTGTGCTAGCTTCTTGAAACTTGACACAATAAAGTAGTTCTACGTTCTATCTCTAAGGTTTGTTTCCTCTTGTATCCTAAAGCTGGGACTGGCGAATAACACTTATACTGAAAGGGGTTGCCAAACTTCCAAAACACTAGAGTCTCCTGAAATCTCAACATATATTTTTTCATCCAATCTTCATGATACTTTCAAGTAATGATCAGTACACCAATCCCACTTGGATGCCAAAGTTTAGTTCTCCTAGATTTTAGCATTCTTTTGGAGTAACAGTTTGAATTTTTAGGTTTCACTCTGTTTTCTCCTATACTGACAAATGTAGTTCGAACGCTAAATCAAACACGGTTTGTGCTAGCTTCTTGAAACTTGAAACAGTAAAGTAGTTCTACATTCTATTTTTATTTTTTGTTTCCTCTGGATGTAGACCTAAGCAGAGACTGACGAAAGACACATTCAATGAAAGGCGTTGTTAGGCTGCCAAAATACTACAGTCTCCTGAAATCTCAACATATTTTTTTTTTCCGACCTTCATGATAATTTCAAGTAATCAGCAGTACACCAATAAAACGTGGATTTTCAAGTTTCGTTCTCCTAGGTTGAAGCAATCGTTTGCAGTAACAGTTTGAATTTTTAGTTTTCACTCTGTTTTCTCCTATATTGACACATGCAGTTCGAAATTTAAATCAAACATGGTTTGTGCTAGCTTCTTGAAATAGACACAATAAAGTAGTTCTACGTTCTATCTCTAAGGTTTGTTTCCTCTTGATGTAGCCTTAAGCAGAGACTGGCGAATAACACTTTCAATTAAAGGCGTTGTTAAGCTTCCAAAAAACTAACGTCTCCTGAAATCTCAACATATATTTTTTCATCCAATCTTCATGATTCTTTCAGGTATTGATCAGTACACCAATCAAACGTGGATGCCCAAGTCTTGTTCTTCTAGGTTGTAGCATTCGTTTGCAGGAACAGTTAGAAATTATAGGTTTCACTCTGTTTTCTCCTATATTGACAGATGCAGTTAGAACTCTAAATCAAACACGGTTTGTGCTAGCTTCTTGAAACTTGACACAATAAAGTAGTTCTACTTTCTATCTCTAAGGTTTGCTTTCTCTTGTATCCTAAAGCTGGGACTGGCGAATAACACTTATACTGAAAGGGGTTGCCAACCTTCCAACACACTAGAGTCTCCTGAAATCTCAAGAGATATTTTTTCATCCAATTTTCATGATACTTTCAAGTAATGATCAGTACACCAATCCCACTTGGATGCCAAAGTTTAGTTCTCCTAGATTGAAGCATTCTTTTGGAGTAACAGTTTGAATTTTTAGGTTTCACTCTGTTTTCTCCTATATTGACAAATGTAGTTCGAACTCTAAATCAAACACGGTTTGTGCTAGCTTCTTGAAACTTGAAACAGTAAAGTAGTTCTACATTCTATTTTTATTTTTTGTTTCCTCTGGATGGAGACCTAAGCAGAGACTGACGAAAGACACATTCAATGAAAGGCGTTGTTAGGCTGCCAAAATACTACAGTCTCCTGAAATCTCAACATATTTTTTTTCCGAACTTCATGATAATTTCAAGTGATCAGCAGTACACCAATAAAACGTGGATGTTCAAGTTTCGTTCTCCTAGGTTGAAGCATTCGTTTGCAGTAACAGTTTGAATTTTTAGTTTTCACTCTGTTTTCTCCTATATTGACAGATGCAGTTCGAACTCTAAATCAAACATGGTTTGTGCTAGCCTCTTGAAACTTGACACAATAAAGTAGTTCTACGTTCTATCTCTAAGGTTTGTTTCCTCTTGATGTAGCATTAAGCAGAGACTGGCGAATAACACTTTCAATGAAAGGCGTTGTTAAGCTTCCAAACACTACCGTCTCCTGAAATCTCAACATATATTTTTTCATCCAATCTTCATGATTCTTTCAAGTATTGATCAGTACACAAATCAAACGTGGAAGCCCAAGTTTTGTTCTTCTAGGTTGTAGCATTCGTTTGCAGGAACCGTTAGAAATTATAGGTTTCACTCTGTTTTCTCCTATATTGACAGATGCAGTTAGAACTCTAAATCAAACACGGTTTGTGCTAGCTTCTTGAAAATTGACACAATAAAGTAGTTCTACGTTCTATCTCTAAGGTTTGTTTCCTCTTGTATCCTAAAGCTGTGACTGGCGAATAACACTTATACTGAAAGGGGTTGCCAAACTTCCAACACACTAGAGTCTCCTGAAATCTCAACATATATTTTTTCATGCAGTCTTCATGATACATTCAAGTAATGATCAGTACACCAATTTCACTTGGATGCCAAAGTTTAGTTCCCCTAGATTGAAGCATTCTTGTGGAGTAACAGGTTGAATTTTTAGGTTTCACTCTGTTTTCTCCTATATTGACAAATGTAGTTCGAACTCTAAATCAAACACGGTTTGTGCTAGCTTCTTGAAACTTGAAATAGTAAAGTAGTTCTACATTCTATTTTTATTTTTTGTTTCCTCTGGATGTAGACCTAAGCAGAGACTGACGAAAGACACATTCAATGAAAGGCGTTGTTAGGCTGCCAAAATACTACAGTCTCCTGAAATCTCAACATATTTTTTTTTCCGACCTTCATGATCATTTCATGTAATCAGCAGTACACCAATAAAACGTGGATGTTCAAGTTTCGTTCTCCTAGCTTGAAGCATTCGTTTGCAGTAACAGTTTGAATTTATTTTTTCACTCTGTTTTCTCCTATATTGACAGATGCAGTTCGAACTCTAAATCAAACATGGTTTGTGCTAGCTTCTTGAAACTTGACACAATAAAGTAGTTCTACGTTCTATCTCTAAGGTTTGTTTCCTCTTGATGTAGCCTTAAGCAGAGACCGGCGAATAACACTTTCAATGAAAGGCGTTGTAAAGCTTCCAAGAAACTACTGTCTCCTGTAATCTCTACATATATTTTTTCATCCAATCTTCATGATTCTTTCAAGTATTGATCAGTACACCAATCAAACGTGGATGCCCAAGTTTTTTTTTCTAGGTTGTACCATTCGTTTGCAGGAACAGTTAGAAATTATAGGTTTCACTCTGTTTTCTCCTATATTGACAGATGCAGTTAGAACTCTAAATCAAACACGGTTTGTGCTAGCTTCTTGAAACTTGACACAGTAAAGTAGTTCTACGTTCTATCTCTAAGGTTTGTTTCCTCTTGTATCCTAAAGCTGGGACTGGCGAATAACACTTATACTGAAAGGGGTTGCCAAACTTCCAAAACACTAGAGTCTCCTGAAATCTCAACATATATTTTTTCATCCAATCTTCATGATACTTTCAAGTAATGATCAGTAAACCAATCCCACTTGGATGCCAAAGTTTAGTTCTCCTAGATTGAAGCATTCTTTTGGAGTAACAGTTTGAATTTTTTGGTTTCACTCTGTTTTCTCCTATATTGACAAATGTAGTTCGAACTCTAAATCAAACACGGTTTGTGCTAGCTTCTTGAAACTTGAAACAGTAAAGTAGTTCTACATTCTATTTTTATTTTTTGTTTCCTCTGGATGTAGACCTAAGCAGAGACTGACGAAAGACACATTCAATGAAAGGCGTTGTTAGGCTGCCAAAATACTACAGTCTCCTGAAATCTCAACATATTTTTTTTTCCGACCTTCATGATAATTTCATGTAATCAGCAGTACACCAATAAAACGTGGATGTTCAAGTTTCGTTCTTTTAGGTTGAAGCATTCGTTTGCAGTAACAGTTTGAATTTTTAGTTTTCACTCTGTTTTCTCCTATATTGACAGATGCAGTTCGAACTCTAAATCAAACCTGGTTTGTGCTAGCTTCTTGAAACTTGACACAATAAAGTAGTTCTACGTTCTATCTCTAAGGTTTGTTTCCTCTTGATGTAGCCTTAAGCAGAGACTGGCGAATAACACTTTCAATGAAAGGCGTTGTTAAGCTTCCAAAAAACTACCGTCTCCTGAAATCTCAACATATATTTTTTCATCCAATCTTCATGATTCTTTCAAGTATTGATCAGTACACCAATCAAACGTGGATGCCCAAGTTTTGTTCTTCTAGGTTGTAGCATTCGTTTGCAGGAACAGTTAGAAATTATAGGTTTCACTCTGTTTTCTCCTATATTGACAGTTGCAGTTAGAACTCTAAATCAAACACGGTTTGTGCTAGCTTCTTGAAACTTGACACAATAAAGTAGTTCTACGTTCTATCTCTAAGGTTTGTTTCCTCTTGTATCCTAAAGCTGGGACTGGCAAATAACACTTATACTGAAATGGGTTGCCAAACTTCCAACACACTAGAGTCTCCTGAAATCTCAACATATATTTTTTCATCCAATCTTCATGATACTTTCAAGTAATGATCAGTACACCAATCCCACTTGGATGCCAAAGTTTAGTTCTCCTAGATTGAAGCATTCTTTTGGAATCACAGTTTGAATTTTTAGGTTTCACTCTGTTTTCTCCTACATTGACAAATGTAGTTCGAACTCTAAATCAAACACGGTTTGTGCTACCTTCTTGAAACTTGAAACAGTAAAGTAGTTCTACATTCTATTTTTATTTTTTGTTTCCTCTGGATGTAGACCTAAGCAGAGACTGACGAAAGACACATTCAATGAAAGGCGTTGTTAGGCTGCCAAAATACTACAGGCTCCTGAAATCTCAACATATTTTTTTTTCCGAACTTCATGATAATTTCAAGTAATGAGCAGTACACCAATAAAACGTGGATGTTCAAGTTCCGTTCTCCTAGGTTGAAGCATTCGTTTGCAGTAACAGTTTGAATTTTTAGTTTTCACACTGTTTTCTCCTATATTGACAGATGCAGTTCGAACTCTAAATCAAACATGGTTTGTGCTAGCTTCTTGAAACTTGACATAATAAAGTAGTTCTACGTTCTATCTCTAAGGTTTGTTTCCTCTTGATGTAGCCTTAAGCAGAGACCGGCGAATAACACTTTCAATGAAAGGCGTTGTTAAGCTTCAAGTAACTACTGTCTCCTGTAATCTCAACATATATTTTTTCATCCAATCTTCATGATTCTTTCAAGTATTGATCAGTACACCAATCAAACGTGGATGCCCAAGTTTTTTTTTTCTAGGTTGTACCATTCGTTTGCAGGAACAGTTAGAAATTATAGGTTTCACTCTGTTTTCTCCTATATTGACAGATGCAGTTAGAACTCTAAATCAAACACGGTTTGTGCTAGCTTCTTGAAACTTGACACAGTAAAGTAGTTCTACGTTCTATCTCTAAGGTTTGTTTCCTCTTGTATCCTAAAGCTGGGACTGGCGAATAACACTTATACTGAAAGGGGTTGCCAAACTTCCAACACACTAGAGTCTCCTGAAATCTCAACATATATTTTTTCATCCAATCTTCATGATACTTTCAAGTAATGATCAGTAAACCAATCCCACTTGGATGCCAAAGTTTTGTTCTCCTAGATTGAAGCATTCTTTTGGAGTAACAGTTTGAATTTTTAGGTTTCACTCTGTTTTCTTTTATATTGACAAATGTAGTTCGAACTCTAAATCAAACACGGTTTGTGCTAGCTTCTTGAAACTTGAAACAGTAAAGTAGTTCTACATTGTATTTTTATTTTTTGTATCCTCTGGATGTAGACCTAAGCAGAGACTGACGAAAGACACATTCAATGAAAGGCGTTGTTAGGCTGCCAAAATACTACAGTCTCCTGAAATCTCAACATATTTTTTTTTCCGACCTTCATGATAATTTCATGTAATCAGCAGTACACCAATTAAACGTGGATGTTCAAATTTCGTTCTCCTATCTTGAAGCATTCGTTTGCAGTAACAGTTTGAATTTTTAGTTTTCACTCTGTTTTCTTCTATATTGACAGATGCAGTTTGAACTCTAAATCAAACATGGTTTGTGCTAGCTTTTTGAAACTTGACACAATAAAGTAGTTCTACGTTCTATCTCTAAGGTTTGTTTCCTCTTGATGTAGCCTTAAGCAGAGACCGGCGAATAACACTTTCAATGAAAGGCGTTGTTAAGCTTCCAAGAAACTACAGTCTCCTGTAATCTCAACATATATTTTTTTCATCCAATCTTCATGATTCTTTCAAGTATTGATCAGTACACCAATCAAACGTGGATGCCCCAAGTTTTGTTCTTCTAGGTTGTAGCATTCGTTTGCAGGAACAGTTAGAAATTATAGGTTTCACTCTGTTTTCTCCTATATTGACAGATGCAGTTAGAACTCTAAATCAAACACGGTTTGTGCTAGCTTCTTGAAACTTTACACAGTAAAGTAGTTCTATGTTCTATCTCTAAGGTTTGTTTCCTCTTGTATCCTAAAGCTGGGACTGGCGAATAACACTTATACTGAAAGAGGTTGCCAAACTTCCAATACACTAGAATCTCCTGAAATCTCAACATATATTTTTTCATCCAATATTCATGATACTTTCAAGTAATGATCAGTACACCAATCCCACTTGGATGCCAAAGTTTAGTTCTCCTAGATTGAAGCATTCTTTTGGAGTAACAGTTTGAATTTTTAGGTTTCACTCTGTTTTCTCCTATATTGACAAATGTAGTTCGAACTCTAAATCAAACACGGTTTGTGCTAGCTTCTTGAAACTTGAAACAGTAAAGTAGTTCTACATTCTATTTTTATTTTTTGTTTCCTCTGTATGTAGACTAAGCAGAGACTGATGAAAGACACATTTAATGAAAGGCGTTGTTAGGCTGCCAAAATACTACAGGCTCCTGAAATCTCAACATATTTTTTTTCCGACCTTCATGATAATTTCAAGTAATGAGCAGTACACTAATGAAACGTGGATGTTCAAGGTTTCGTTCTCCTAGGTTGAAGCATTCGTTTGCAGTAACAGTTTGAATTTTTAGTTTTCACTCTGTTTTCTCCTATATTGACAGATGCAGTTCAAACTCTAAATCAAACATGGTTTGTGCTAGCCTCTTGAAACTTGACACAATAAAGTAGTTCTACGTTCTATCTCTAAGGTTTGTTTCCTCTTGATGTAGCCTTAAGCAGAGACTGGCGAATAACACTTTCAATGAAAGGCGTTGTTAAGCTTCCAAACACTACCGTCTCCTGAAATCTCCACATATATTTTTTCATCCAATCTTCATGATTCTTTCAAGTATTGATCAGTACACAAATCAAACGTGGAAGCCCAAGTTTTGTTCTTCTAGGTTGTAGCATTCGTTTGCAGGAACCGTTAGAAATTATAGGTTTCACTCTGTTTTCTCCTATATTGACAGATGCAGTTAGAACTCTAAATCAAACACGGTTTGTGCTAGCTTCTTGAAAATTGACACAATAAAGTAGTTCTACGTTCTATCTCTAAGGTTTGTTTCCTCTTGTATCCTAAAGCTGTGACTGGCGAATAACACTTATACTGAAGGGGTTGCCAAACTTCGAACACACTAGAGTCTCCTGAAATCTCAACATATATTTTTTCACCAGTCTTCATGATACATTCAAGTAATGATCAGTACACCAATTTCACTTGGATGCCAAAGTTTAGTTCCCCTAGATTGAAGCATTCTTGTGGAGTAACAGGTTGAATTTTTAGGTTTCACTCTGTTTTCTCCTATATTGACAAATGTAGTTCGAACTCTAAATCAAACACGGTTTGTGCTAGCTTCTTGAAACTTGAAATAGTAAAGTAGTTCTACATTCTATTTTTATTTTTTGTTTCCTCTGGATGTAGACCTAAGCAGAGACTGATGAAAGACACATTCAATGAAAGGCGTTGTTAGGCTGCCAAAATACTACAGTCTCCTGAAATCTCAACATATTTTTTTTTCCGACCTTCATGATAATTTCATGTAATCAGCAGTACACCAATAAAACGTGGATGTTCAAGTTTCGTTCTCCTAGGTTGAAGCATTCGTTTGCAGTAACAGTTTGAATTTATTTTTTCACTCTGTTTTCTCCTATATTGACAGATGCAGTTCGAACTCTAAATCAAACATGGTTTGTGCTAGCTTCTTGAAACTTGACACAATAAAGTAGTTCTACGTTCTATCTCTAAGGTTTGTTTCCTCTTGATGTAGCCTTAAGCAGAGACTGGCGAATAACACTTTCAATGAAAGGCGTTGTTAAGCTTCCAAAAAACTACCGTCTCCTGAAATCTCAACATATATTTTTTCATCAATCTTCATGATTCTTTCAAGTATTGATCAGTACACCAATCAAACGTGGATGCCCAAGTTTTGTTCTTCTAGGTTGTAGCATTCGTTTGCAGGAACAGTTAGAAATTATAGGTTTCACTCTGTTTTCTCCTATATTGACAGTTGCAGTTAGAACTCTAAATCAAACACGTTTGTGCTAGCTTCTTGAAACTTGACACAATAAAGTAGTTCTACGTTCTATCTCTAAGGTTTGTTTCCTCTTGTATCCTAAAGCTGGGACTGGCGAGTAACACTTATACTGAAATGGGTTGCCAAACTTCCAACACACTAGAGTCTCCTGAAATCTCACATATATTTTTTCATCCAATCTTCATGATACTTCAAGTAATGATCAGTACACCAATCCCACTTGGATGCCAAAGTTTAGTTCTCCTAGATTGAAGCATTCTTTTGGAATCACAGTTTGAATTTTTAGGTTTCACTCTGTTTTCTCCTACATTGACTAATGTAGTTCGAACTCTAATCAAACACGGTTTGTGCTAGCTTCTTGAAACTTGAAACAGTAAAGTAGTTCTACATTCTATTTTTATTTTTTGCTTCCTCTGGATGTAGACCTAAGCAGAGACTGACGAAAGACACATTCAATGAAAGGCGTTGTTAGGCTGCCAAAATACTACAGGCTCCTGAAATCTCAACATATTTTTTTTTTCCGAACTTCATGATAATTTCAAGTAATGAGCAGTACACCAATAAAACGTGGATGTTCAAGTTCCGTTCTCCTAGGTTGAAGCATTCGTTTGCAGTAAGAGTTTGAATTTTTAGTTTTCACACTGTTTTCTCCTATATTGACAGATGCAGTTCGAACTCTAAATCAAACATGGTTTGTGCTAGCTTCTTGAAACTTGACATAATAAAGTAGTTCTACGTTCTATCTCTAAGGTTTGTTTCCTCTTGATGTAGCCTTAAGCAGAGACCGGCGAATAACACTTTCAATGAAAGGCGTTGTAAAGCTTCCAAGAAACTACTGTCTCCTGTAATCTCTACATATATTTTTTCATCCAATCTTCATGATTCTTTCAAGTATTGATCAGTACACCAATCAAACGTGGATGCCCAAGTTTTTTTTTCTAGGTTGTACCATTCGTTTGCAGGAACAGTTAGAAATTATAGGTTTCACTCTGTTTTCTCCTATATTGACAGATGCAGTTAGAACTCTAAATCAAACACGGTTTGTGCTAGCTTCTTGAAACTTGACACAGTAAAGTAGTTCTACGTTCTATCTCTAAGGTTTGTTTCCTCTTGTATCCTAAAGCTGGACTGGCGAATAACACTTATACTGAAAGGGGTTGCCAAACTTCCAAAACACTAGAGTCTCCTGAAATCTCAACATATATTTTTCATCCAATCTTCATGATACTTTCAAGTAATGATCAGTAAACCAATCCCACTTGGATGCCAAAGTTTAGTTCTCCTAGATTGAAGCATTCTTTTGGAGTAACAGTTTGAATTTTTTGGTTTCACTCTGTTTTCTCCTATATTGACAAATGTAGTTCGAACTCTAAATCAAACACGGTTTGTGCTAGCTTCTTGAAACTTGAAACAGTAAAGTAGTTCTACATTCTATTTTTGTTTTTTGTTTTCCTCTGGATGTAGACCTAAGCAGAGACTGACGAAAGACACATTCAATGAAAGGCGTTGTTAGGCTGCCAAAGTACTACAGTCTCCTGAAATCACAACATATTTTTTTTTCCGACCTTCATGATAATTTCATGTAATCAGCCAGTACACCAATAAAACGTGGATGTTCAAGTTTCGTTCTTTTAGGTTGAAGCATTCGTTTGCAGTAACAGTTTGAATTTTTAGTTTCACTCTGTTTTCTCCTATATTGACAGATGCAGTTCGAACTCTAAGTCAAACATGGTTTGTGCTAGCTTCTTGAACTTGACACAATAAAGTAGTTCTACGTTCTATCTCTAAGGTTTGTTTCCTCTTGATGTAGCCTTAAGCAGAGACTGGCGAATAACACTTTCAATGAAAGGCGTTGTTAAGCTTCCAAAAAACTACCGTCTCCTGAAATCTCAACATATATTTTTTCATCCAATCTTCATGATTCTTTCAAGTATTGATCAGTACACCAATCAAACGTGGATGCCCAAGTTTGTTCTTCTAGGTTGTAGCATTCGTTTGCAGGAACAGTTAGAAATTATTAGGTTTCACTCTGTTTTCTCCTATATTGACAGTTGCATTTAGAACTCTAAATCAAACACGGTTTGTGCTAGCTTCTTGAAACTTGACACAATAAAGTAGTTCTACGTTCTATCTCTAAGGTTTGTTTCCTCTTGTATCCTAAAGCTGGGACTGGCGAGTAACACTTATACTGAAATGGGTTGCCAAACTTCCAACACAACTAGAGTCTCCTGAAATCTCAACATATATTTTTTCATCCAATCTTCATGATACTTTCAAGTAATGATCAGTACACCAATCCCACTTGGATGCAAAGTTTAGTTCTCCTAGATTGAAGCATTCTTTTGGAATCACAGTTTGAATTTTTAGGTTTCACTCTGTTTTCTCCTACATTGACAATGTAGTTCGAACTCTAAATCAAACACGGTTTGTGCTACCTTCTTGAAACTTGAAAACAGTAAAAGTAGTTCTACATTCTATTTTTATTTTTTGTTTCCTCTGGATGTAGACCTAAGCAGAGACTGACGAAAGACACATTCAATGAAAGGCGTTGTTAGGCTGCCAAAATACTACAGGCTCCTGAAATCTCAACATATTTTTTTTTCCGAACTTCATGATAATTTCAAGTAATGAGCAGTACACCAATAAAACGTGGATGTTCAAGTTCCGTTCTCCTAGGTTGAAGCATTCGTTTGCAGTAACAGTTTGAATTTTTAGTTTTCACACTGTTTTCTCCTATATTGACAGATGCAGTTCGAACTCTAAATCAAACATGGTTTGTGCTAGCTCTTGAAACTTGACATAATAAAGTAGTTCTACGTTCTATCTCTAAGGTTTGTTTCCTCTTGATGTAGCCTTAAGCAGAGACCGGCGAATAACACTTTCAATGAAAGGCGTTGTTAAGCTTCCAAGAAACTACTGTCTCCTGTAATCTCAACATATATTTTTTCATCCAATCTTCATGATTCTTTCAAGTATTGATCAGTACACCAATCAAACGTGGATGCCCAAGTTTTTTTTTCTAGGTTGTACCATTCGTTTGCAGGAACAGTTAGAAATTATAGGTTTCACTCTGTTTTCTCCTATATTGACAGATGCAGTTAGAACTCTAAATCAAACACGGTTTGTGCTAGCTTCTTGAAACTTGACACAGTAAAGTAGTTCTACGTTCTATCTCTAAGGTTTGTTTCCTCTTGTATCCTAAAGCTGGGACTGGCGAATAACACTTATACTGAAAGGGGTTGCCAAACTTCCAACACACTAGAGTCTCCTGAAATCTCAACATATATTTTTTCATCCAATCTTCATGATACTTTCAAGTAATGATCAGTAAACCAATCCCACTTGGATGCCAAAGTTTTGTTCTCCTAGATTGAAGCATTCTTTTGGAGTAACAGTTTGAATTTTTAGGTTTCACTCTGTTTTTCTTTTATATTGACAAATGTAGTTCGAACTCTAAATCAAACACGGTTTGTGCTAGCTTCTTGAAACTTGAAAACAGTAAAGTAGTTCTACATTGTATTTTTATTTTTTGTTTCCTCTGGATGTAGACCTAAGCAGAGACTGACGAAAGACACATTCAATGAAAGGCGTTGTTAGGCTGCAAAATACTACAGTCTCCTGAAATCTCAACATATTTTTTTTTTCCGACCTTCATGATAATTTCATGTAATCAGCAGTACACCAATTAAACGTGGATGTTCAAATTTCGTTCTCCTATCTTGAAGCATTCGTTTGCAGTAACAGTTTGAATTTTTAGTTTTCACTCTGTTTTCTTCTATATTGACAGATGCAGTTTGAACTCTAAATCAAACATGGTTTGTGCTAGCTTTTTGAAACTTGACACAATAAAGTAGTTTCTACGTTCTATCTCTAAGGTTTGTTTCCTCTTGATGTAGCCTTAAGCAGAGACCGGCGAATAACACTTTCAATGAAAGGCGTTGTTAAGCTTCCAAGAAACTACAGTCTCCTGTAATCTCAACATATATTTTTTCATCCAATCTTCATGATTCTTTCAAGTATTGATCAGTACACCAATCAAACGTGGATGCCCAAGTTTTGTTCTTCTAGGTTGTAGCATTCGTTTGCAGGAACAGTTAGAAATTATAGGTTTCACTCTGTTTTCTCCTATATTGACAGATGCAGTTAGAACTCTAAATCAAACACGGTTTGTGCTAGCTTCTTGAAACTTTACACAGTAAAGTAGTTCTATGTTCTATCTCTAAGGTTTGTTTCCTCTGTATCCTAAAGCTGGGACTGGCGAATAACACTTATACTGAAAGAGGTTGCCAAACTTCCAATACACTAGAGTCTCCTGAAATCTCAACATATATTTTTTCATCCAATATTCATGATACTTTCAAGTAATGATCAGTACACCAATCCCACTTGGATGCCAAAGTTTAGTTCTCCTAGATTGAAGCATTCTTTTGGAGTAACAGTTTGAATTTTTAGGTTTCACTCTGTTTTCTCCTATATTGACAAATGTAGTTCGAACTCTAAATCAAACACGGTTTGTGCTAGCTTCTTGAAACTTGAAACAGTAAAGTAGTTCTACATTCTATTTTTATTTTTTTGTTTCCTCTGTATGTAGACCTAAGCAGAGACTGATGAAAGACACATTTAATGAAAGGCGGTGTTAGGCTGCCAAATACTACAGGCTCCTGAAATCTCAACATATTTTTTTCCGACCTTCATGATAATTTCAAGTAATGAGCAGTACACTAATGAAACGTGGATGTTCAAGTTTCGTTCTCCTAGGTTGAAGCATTCGTTTGCAGTAACAGTTTGAATTTTAGTTTTCACTCTGTTTCTCCTATATTGACAGATGCAGTTCAAACTCTAAATCAAACATGGTTTGTGCTAGCCTCTTGAAACTTGACACAATAAAGTAGTTCTACGTTCTATCTCTAAGGTTTGTTTCCTCTTGATGTAGCCTTAAGCAGAGACTTGCGAATAACACTTTCAATGAAAGGCGTTGTTAAGCTTCCAAACACTACCGTCTCCTGAAATCTCCACATATATTTTTTCATCCAATCTTCATGATTCTTTCAAGTATTGATCAGTACACAAATCAAACGTGGAAGCCCAAGTTTTGTTCTTCTAGGTTGTAGCATTCGTTTGCAGGAACCGTTAGAAATTATAGGTTTCACTCTGTTTTCTCCTATATTGACAGATGCAGTTAGAACTCTAAATCAAACACGGTTTGTGCTAGCTTCTTGAAAATTGACACAATAAAGTAGTTCTACGTTCTATCTCTAAGGTTTGTTTCCTCTTGTATCCTAAAGCTGTGACTGGCGAATAACACTTATACTGAAGGGGTTGCCAAACTTCGAACACACTAGAGTCTCCTGAAATCTCAACATATATTTTTCACCAGTCTTCATGATACATTCAAGTAATGATCAGTACACCAATTTCACTTGGATGCCAAAGTTTAGTTCCCTAGATTGAAGCATTCTTGTGGAGTAACAGGTTGAATTTTTAGGTTTCACTCTGTTTTCTCCTATATTGACAAATGTAGTTCGAACTCTAAATCAAACACGGTTTGTGCTAGCTTCTTGAAACTTGAAATAGTAAAGTAGTTCTACATTCTATTTTTATTTTTTGTTTCCTCTGGATGTAGACCTAAGCAGAGACTGACGAAGACACATTCAATGAAAGGCGTTGTTAGGCTGCAAAATACTACAGTCTCCTGAAATCTCAACATATTTTTTTTTCCGACCTTCATGATAATTTCATGTAATCAGCAGTACACCAATAAAACGTGGATGTTCAAGTTTCGTTCTCCTAGGGTGAAGCATTCGTTTGCAGTAACAGTTTGAATTTATTTTTTCACTCTGTTTTCTCCTATATTGACAGATGCAGTTCGAACTCTAAATCAAACATGGTTTGTGCTAGCTTCTTGAATCTTGACACAATAAAGTAGTTCTACGTTCTATCTCTAAGGTTTGTTTCCTCTTGATGTAGCCTTAAGCAGAGACTGGCGAATAACACTTTCAATGAAAGGCATTGTTAAGCTTCCAAAAAACTACCGTCTCCTGAAATCTCAACATATATTTTTTCATCCAATCTTCATGATTCTTTCAAGTATTGATCAGTACACCAATCAAACGTGGATGCCCAATTTTGTTCTTCTAGGTTGTAGCATTCGTTGCAGGAACAGTTAGAAATTATAGGTTTCACTCTGTTTTCTCTATATTGACAGTTGCAGTTAGAACTCTAAATCAAACACGGTTGTGCTAGCTTCTTGAAACTTGACACAATAAAGTAGTTCTACGTTCTATCTCTAAGGTTTGTTTCCTCTTGTTATCCTAAAGCTGGGACTGGCGAGTAACACTTATACTGAAATGGGTTGCCAAACTTCCAACACACTAGAGTCTCCTGAAATCTCAACATATATTTTTTCATCCAATCTTCATGATACTTTCAAGTAATGATCAGTACACCAATCCCACTTGGATGCCAAAGTTTAGTTCTCCTAGATTGAAGCATTCTTTTGGAATCACAGTTTGAATTTTTAGGTTTCACTCTGTTTTCTCCTACATTGACAAATGTAGTTCGAACTCTAAATCAAACACGGTTTGTGCTAGCTTCTTGAAACTTGAAACAGTAAAGTAGTTCTACATTCTATTTTTATTTTTTGCTTCCTCTGGATGTAGACCTAAGCAGAGACTGACGAAAGACACATTCAATGAAAGGCATTGTTAGGCTGCCAAAATACTACAGTCTCCTGAAATCTCAACATATTTTTTTTCCGAACTTCATGATAATTTCAAGTAATGAGCAGTACACCAATAAACGTGGGATGTTCAAGTTCCGTTCTCCTAGGTTGAAGCATTCGTTTGCAGTAAGAGTTTGAATTTTTAGTTTTCACACTGTTTTCTCCTATATTGACAGATGCAGTTCGAACTCTAAATCAACATGGTTTGTGCTAGCTTCTTGAAACTTGACATAATAAAGTAGTTCTACGTTCTATCTCTAAGGTTTGTTTCCTCTTGATGTAGCCTTAAGCAGAGACCGGCGAATAAACACTTTCAATGAAAGGCGTTGTAAAGCTTCCAAGAAACTACTGTCTCCTGTAATCTCTACATATATTTTTTCATCAATCTTCATGATTCTTTCAAGTATTGATCAGTACACCAATCAAAAGTGGATGCCCAAGTTTTTTTTTCTAGGTTGTACCATTCGTTTGCAGGAACAGTTAGAAATTATAGGTTTCACTCTGTTTTCTCCTATATTGACAGATGCAGTTAGAACTCTAAATCAAACACGGTTTGTGCTAGCTCTTGAAACTTGACACAGTAAAGTAGTTCTACGTTCTATCTCTAAGGTTTGTTTCCTCTTGTATCCTAAAGCTGGGACTGGCGAATAACACTTATACTGAAAGGGGTTGCCAAACTTCCAAACACTAGAGTCTCCTGAAATCTCAACATATATTTTTTCATCCAATCTTCATGATACTTTCAAGTAATGATCAGTAAACCAATCCCACTTGGATGCCAAAGTTTAGTTCTCCTAGATTGAAGCATTCTTTTGGAGTAACAGTTTGAATTTTTTGGTTTCACTCTGTTTTCTCCTATATTGACAAATGTAGTTCGAACTCTAAATCAAACACGGTTTGTGCTAGCTTCTTGAAACTTGAAACAGTAAAGTAGTTCTACATTCTATTTTTATTTTTTGTTTCCTCTGGATGTAGACCTAAGCAGAGACTGACGAAAGACACATTCAATGAAAGGCGTTGTTAGGCTGCCAAAATACTACAGTCTCCTGAAATCTCACATATTTTTTTTCCGACCTTCATGATAATTTCATGTAATCAGCAGTACACCAATAAAACGTGGATGTTTCAAGTTTCGTTCTTTTAGGTTGAAGCATTCGTTTGCAGTAACAGTTTGAATTTTTAGTTTTCACTCTGTTTTCTCCTATATTGACAGATGCAGTTTCGAACTCTCAATCAAACCTGGTTTGTGCTAGCTTCTTGAAAACTTGACACAATAAAGTAGTTTCTACGTTTCTATCTCT